>NC_143034.1:16377500-16665000 GCF_057628025.1 Oncorhynchus mykiss | reverse complement strand
GTTAGAAATAAACAATGACTGAAACACGACTTACACTGCTAAGAAACAAGCAGCAGCAGCATTGTCAGAAAAACTACCCTTCTTTCTTGTGCGATATGAAAACCACGTTGTGAATCTGGTTCCCAAGGCCAGCAGAGAAGCTGTTTGTGTTACACTACTTTGATAGGGAACAGAAAAATGATGGGAAAGGACTTTACCTCCCCCTCTCTCTCTCTTCTCGCTCTGCCATGCTCTCAGCCTCACTCCCTCTGCCACTCCTTCTCTCTCTGCTATGCTCTCAGTCTCACTCCCTCTGCCACTCCTTCTCTCTCTGCTATGCTCTCAGTCTCACTCCCTCTGCCACTCCTTCTCTCTCTGCTATGCTCTCAGTCTCACTCCCTCTGCCACTCCTTCTCTCTCTGAACATCTCTCATTCTCTGCCTCTCTCTCTCTGCCCCTCTCTCTCTGCCTCTCTCTCTCTGCCTCTCTCTCTCTGCCTCTCTCTCTCTGCCTCTCTCTCTCTGCCTCTCAATTTATTTCAAAGGGTTGTATTGGCATGGGGAACATACTGTATGTTTACATTGGGTTTTATTGGCATGGGAACATACTGTATGTTTACATTGGGTTTTATTGGCATGGGAACATACTGTATGTTTACATTGGGTTTTATTGGCATGGGAACATACTGTATGTTTACATTGGGTTTTATTGGCATGGGGACATACTGTATGTTTACATTGGGTTTTATTGGCATGGGGACATACTGTATGTTTACATTGGGTTTTATTGGCATGGGGACATACTGTATGTTTACATTGGGTTTTATTGGCATGGGGAACATACTGTATGTTTACATTGGGTTTTATTGGCATGGGGACATACTGTATGTTTACATTGGGTTTTATTGGCATGGGGAACATACTGTATGTTTACATTGGGTTTTATTGGCACGGGAACATACTGTATGTTTAGATTGGGTTTTATTGACATGGGGAACATACTGTATGTTTACATTGGGTTTTATTGGCATGGGAACATACTGTATGTTTACATTGGGTTTTATTGGCATGGGGACATACTGTATGTTTACATTGGGTTTTATTGGCATGGGAACATACTGTATGTTTACATTGGGTTTTATTGGCATGGGGAACATACTGTATGTTTACATTGGGTTTTATTGGCATGGGAACATACTGTATGTTTACATTGGGTTTTATTGGCATGGGAACATACTGTATGTTTACATTGGGTTTTATTGGCATGGGAACATACTGTATGTTTACATTGGGTTGTATTGGCATGGGGACATACTGTATGTTTACATTGCCAAAGCAAGTGAAATAAACAAGTAAGAAGACATTTATTGAACAACATCAAACAAAAAACTATTTGAAATGAACAGTAAACATTGCACTTAAAAAGGTTGAAAAAAATAGACATTTCAAGTGTTATATTATCAGCTATGTTTTAACAATGTGCAAATAGTTTGAATAGCGGGGGACGATAAACAGATAAATATTGGTGGTATTTATAATTCTCTCTCTGTCTCTCTCTCTCAACAGAGTGGTGGCTGCATGCCTGTGGTTTCCTGCCACTCAGAGACAAAGCACCCCTCCCCCATCACCCAGAATGCCTTAGGCTGACAGACCAGAGAAGAAGACAGAAGAGAGTCAAATCAAAACGGAACAGTTTGTTAGTAGTTAGCCACCACACAGTCAACAAAAAAGAATACACACAACACAACCCGTCTCCATACCACCCTCATCACCCTCATCACCACCATCACCCTCATCACCACCATCACCCTCATCACCACCCTCATCACCACCCTCATCACCATCACCCTCATCACCCTCATCACCACCATCACCCTCATCACCCTCATCACCACCCTCGGCCCAATGAAACAGACGGGTGGGTTCTGTCTGTGTCAGCAAGAAATCCATGTTTCCCCTGTCGTATAATGGATCAGTTCTAATCTATTCCCTCTATTCTCTTATGACAAAGACACCCTTCTGGTTTGACCAAACATGAGTGAGTCATCACGGAAGAGGATTTCTCAGCTAAAAGTCAGAGGACAATCAAACTGAAAGTAAAAGACTTCCTCCAGGCGCGTCCCAAAGGGCACCCTATTCCCTACATAGTGCACTACATTCCACCAGAGAGTGCACAGGGAACAGGATGCCAATAGTGCACTACATTCCACCAGAGAGTGCACAGGGAACAGGGTGCCATTTGGAACGCGGCCAGCCCCAGGTGTTATCGTCAAACCTACACGGCCTCTTCAGTGTGATGACAGCGATGAGGTGCCTCTTATTTGAATACAACAACAACAACAACGATGACCTGGTAGACTGATGACACGTCCAGATTGTCTGCTGACTCTCTGCTCGGAAGCTGTTGCAACACCTTCATCTGACGGAATCAGAGGTGCTGAAAATAGCCTGGGAATGACGTTTAACTAGTTTACTGTGGAAGAGAGGAATGTTATGTATATCTCAGCCGGCCCCCTCTCCCCCTCTCCCTCTCTCTCTCAACTTGTTGATCGGGGGTAACAATTAGCGTGTGGATTATTACTGTTTAAATACATCTTGTTAGTCTACTGTGGAAGTGTGGAACATTACAGGTATCTACATACAAGGGTTCATTATGTGTTTCACAGAAGTGTGTATTGACATTTTGTTAAAAGCATGGCCCAATTATTGCAGGTTTGATTCCTATATCTTGGTCATGTAGAGTGCATCTTGGTCAATTGCAGTGCATCTTGGTCTAGCAGAGTGCATCTTGGTCATATAGAGTGCATCTTGGTCATGTAGACTGCATCTTGGTCATGTAGAGTGCATCTTGGTCTAGCAGAGTGCATCTTGGTCTAGCAGAGTGCATCTTGGTCTAGTAGAGTGCATCTTGGTCTAGTAAAATGCATCTTGGTCTAGTAGAGTATCTTGAGCAATGTCAGTTAGTGAGTGCAATAGCCCAGGCCTAGCTACACACTACAGTCCTCTGTGGCCTTGGCTTATACACACTACAGTCCTCTGTGGCATTGGCTTATACACACTACAGTCCTCTGTGGCTTTGGCTTATACACACTACAGTCCTCTGTGGCTTTGGCTTATACACACTACAGTCCTCTGTGGCTTTGGCTTATACACACTACAGTCCTCTGTGGCCTTGGCTTATACACACACTACAGTCCTCTGTGGCCTTGGCTTATACACACTACTGTCCTCTGTGGCCTTGGCTTATACACACTACAGTAATCTGTGGCCTTGGCTTATACACACTACAGTCCTCTGTGGCCTTGGCTTATACACACTACAGTCCTCTGTGGCCTTGGCTTATACACACTACAGTCCTCTGTGGCTTTGGCTTATACACACTACAGTCCTCTGTGGCCTTGGCTTATACACACACTACAGTCCTCTGTGGCCTTGGCTTATACACACTACTGTCCTCTGTGGCCTTGGCTTATACACACTACTGTCCTCTGTGGCCTTGGCTTATACACACTACAGTAATCTGTGGCCTTGGCTTATACACACTACTGTCCTCTGTGGCCTTGGCTTATACACACTACAGTAATCTGTGGCCTTGGCTTATACACACTACAGTCCTCTGTGGCCTTGGCTTATACACACTACAGTCCTCTGTGGCCTTGGCTTATACACACACTACAGTCCTCTGTGGCCTTGGCTTATACACACACTACAGTCCTCTGTGGCCTTGGCTTATACACACTACAGTCCTCTGTGGCCTTGGCTTATACACACACTACAGTCCTCTGTGGCCTTGGCATTACACACTACAGTCCTCTGTGGCCTTGGCTTATACACACTACAGTAATCTGTGGCCTTGGCTTATACACACTACAGTCCTCTGTGGCCTTGGCTTATACACACTACAGTCCTCTGTGGCCTTGGCTTATACACACACTACAGTCCTCTGTGGCCTTGGCTTATACACACACTACAGTCCTCTGTGGCCTTGGCTTATACACACTACAGTCCTCTGTGGCCTTGGCTTATACACACACTACAGTCCTCTGTGGCCTTGGCACTACACACTACAGTCCTCTGTGGCCTTGGCATTACACACTACAGTCCTCTGTGGCCTTGGCATATACACACTACAGTCCTCTGTGGCCTTGGCATATACACACTACAGACCTCTGTGGCCTTGGCATATACACACTACAGTCCTCTGTGGCCTTGGCATATACACACTACAGACCTCTGTGGCCTTGGCATATACACACTACAGTCCTCTGTGGCCTTGGCATATACACACTACAGTCCTCTGTGGCCTTGGCATATACACACTACAGTCCTCTGTGGCCTTGGCTTATAGAAGAAGCATCCTGAATTCACCACCACGACACCCATTTGAGACAAAAGACTAAACCAGGAACTAGTGAACAGAAGGCCTTTAGATTTAAACAAGAGTCTGGGAATTACTGGTGACTGCGTTCTATTGGAATTAGTCCTGAATTTGTTCTCTTACATTTAGGGTAGAGTTTCAGCCAGAGTTAATGTCATAACATATGCCATGTAGCACACTCTTTTATCCAAAGCGACTTTCAGTCATGCGTGCATACAATTTACATATGGGTGGTCCCGGGAATCGAACCCACTACCTTGGAATTACAGGCCCCATGGTCTACCATCTGAGCTACACAGGACCAGATCTGTCCCACAAAGACACACAACCCTGGAGCCAAGAGGACTGTGTCCCCTGAGCTATGTGCACTGCACCGTGTCTTGTAAGCATAATGGAAACAAAGTCTCAGATTCTGATGTGGCGTGTCGGCACATGCAGATAGAGCAGAGACAGAAAAGCCTACACAAAGGACTGAAGAAGAAACATACTGATTATGTGAGTGAGAGAGCAAAAATAAGGTTTTATTTTTATTTATTTAACAAGGCAAGTCAGTTAAGAACAAATTATTATTTACAATGATGGCCTACACCGACCAAACCCTAACCAGGACGACGCTGGGTCAATTGTGCACCGCCCTATGGAACATCCAACCAGGGTCTGTAGTGACGACTCTAGCACTGAGATGCAGTGCCTTAGACCGCTGTGCCACTCGGGAACCCAAAAGCAAATATATATATTTTTTTAAAAGGGGCAATCTGCAGTTCCTACATACATTTTTGGACTTAAATTAATTCAATATATAGAACCCAAAATATAAGCTTGTTTTACTCCAATGTTTGTAAACAAAGTATATGTAAACAAATACTATACAGGCTCAAAAAATGAATAAAACTATAATTTTGATATCCGTTCTTACATCCGTAACTCGAACTATGAATTTGAGAGCGGTTAAATGTTTCCAACTTCATCCCTCAGACTTGTTATGGTTTCAACTGCGGACTGCCGCTTTAAATACAAGGCAACCTTTTACAGGAACATACATGACTAACATAAACAAAATAATATCACTCCTATTTGTGATCACAATAGGTTATCACACAGCATAGGAGCATGTTAACTTGTGTAACTTGTCTTCAGTCGAGTAGACTCGCCAGCGAGAAATCGATCATCGATAAACACTACACACGTAAAATACATAGACATTTATGAGTTCAATAACTTTAAAGTGGCCTCGCAGTTACTTTTACTTACCGCCTCCAATACCCAGCAGTCGGCAAATGTCTCTTGTGAACTTCATCAGTTCGACCATCCAGCATTATCAACTCGAATACAAAATATACAAAACACTGAAAGTATATCACTTTAAAACTAGATAAAAGGGCCAGTATTGACCGCGGTTACCCCACAGTTTAACCGCCGGGTGAATCGATCTTCGTTGTTGGTTCAACTGCCTTTATCTGCGCCGTTTCCTGAATGCGGACGAGCTACATCTGACACTCGTAAATGATCAAGCTATCCGACAGACAGAATCTATGCGCCACTACACTAAGCTTTACGAGCGCTCTCTCGTCCAAATCCGAGTTCCACCTGATACCGTGTTCCTAAGTGTGGTTGCGCATGGATAGCTTGTATAGTTAGGTAGGGCTACACGAGACTAGCTTGACCGCAACGTTTCCTTCATGTGGGCATGTGTCTGCCTGCCACGACCACTCTCTTGGCAAAGCAATAATGAAACTCAGATATCATCTGAAGATGAATAAATGAAAGCTGAAACTTAAAATTAACCGCGGACTGTGATGTGAATTTCATTAAAACTATCAGGGGAGCTTTGAAATGAAACATGTTTTGATATGCTTGTTTCGGGATATTGAAACTTCAGTTCCTACTTACCTAAAGGACATTTGGTGAAAAAAACTGAACGCTACAATATACTGTAGTGTTATACGAATTTATTCTAGTACATTGACATGATCTGTGTCCAGTAAACAACCAGGGTAAAGTTACAGACTGGAGTCCATAGTCAGACCAGTAAAGTATCCCTTGAACCACTAGGTGGCGATCGTTCGCTGTCATAGAGAAAGAACGAGCGAGGGAAGAAGTAGGTAGACAGAGGGAGTGGGAGAGAAACAGCGAGGGAGAGCAATACAGAGAGATGATGAATGTAAAACCCATAGAAAAAAAGAGTTGATTCTAGAATGAAGGAATGACCATCACCATTCTTGCAGTGACATGATAACCATGAGCTGCCATAGAGCTTCAATATGACTAAACCCTCTACTGTCATTTTCCTATTGCAGCCCTGGTGTGGACAGGCGTTTCTATGGGGCTAGAGACCCTGGTGTGGACAGGCTTTTCTATGGGTCTAGAGACCCTGGTGTGGACAGGCTTTTCTATGGGGCTAGAGACCCTGGTGTGGAGAGGCTTTTCTATGGGGCTAGAGACCCTGGTGTGGAGAGGCTTTTATATGGGGCTGGAGACCCTGGTGTGGAGAGGCTTTTCTATGGGTCTAGAGACCCTGGTGTGGAGAGGCTTTTCTATGGGTCTAGAGACCCTGGTGTGGAGAGGCTTTTCTATGGTTCTAGAGACCCTGGTGTGGAGAGGCTTTTATATGGGGCTGGAGACCCTGGTGTGGAGAGGCTTTTCTATGGGGCTAGAGACCCTGGTGTGGAGAGGCTTTTCTATGGGGCTGGAGACCCTGGTGTGGAGAGGCTTTTCTATGGGGCTAGAGACCCTGGTGTGGAGAGGCTTTTCTATGGGTCTAGAGACTGGTGTTTTACTGCTGATAATGTGTTTACACAGCTAGAGATGACACAAAGAACTTGGAAGGATGCAGTGACATCTGAATATTTAAAATTCTATGGACAAAACAAACAGACTCAAGTGTGTGTGTGTGTGTGTGTGTGTGTGTGTGTGCAGTGTGTGTGTGCAGCGTGTGTGTGTGTGTGTGTGTAGCGTGTGTGATGTGTTCCCCAGTGGTGGGCGGTGCCACACGTCACAAGGTAACAGAACACTGCGCCATTTAAAGGACAATACACTTAACAAGCACACAGTGTTGAATGTCACAGTGTACACACAAGTCAAGGTGTCCTCGGTAGTACCTTGCGGCAGGGGGAAAGCAGACAACCAAATTATTATTATGTACCGGACCCCCAACCATCTGCTCCGACACAAATCGTCCCGCCTCTGAATCTCGTTGCCTACCCCTGATCTAAACATGGATTGGTTTGCTTTGTAGGTCAGAGTTCATTCAACCATTTATTTACTTAAATTCGTCCCTGTTTCCCAGACACCAAGTCCAGGACTAAAAAGTTATTTCAATTTAAAATCTGTAATGAGAATGCTTTTTAGTCCTGGACTAGGCTTAATCCACATCTTCAATGTTGGTCTATTAGGTTTCCTCTGCTGTCAATAGCATTTCTGGAAATGTATGGGGGTGATTTATGCCATAAAATGTAATAAATCTATGTTTGTTGCCTACAGGTTTTTTGTGACATTCTTATGACATTGTAGCATGTCTGTTAAAGCATAGGAGATGTCATGTTGACATGGCGTCATACCAGACAGATGATGAGATAGAGAGAGAGTCTGGCTAGGTTTCAACGGGAGGTGATGTAACACTATGCCCTTTGTCTGAAAAGGAAATGTACAGAATGTAGAAAATAGTAAAAATAAAGAAAACTCAGGAATGAGTAGGTGTGTCCAAACCTTTGACTGGTACTGTATATATATATATATATATAGAGAGAGAGAGAGACAGAGAAGAGAAAGAGAGATACAGAGAGGAAGACAGACAGAGAGACAGACAGACAGACAGACAGACAGACAGACAGACAGACAGACAGACAGATAGAGGGAGACAGAGAGAAAAGAGAGAGGGAGTCTGGCTAGGTTTCAACAGGAGGTGATGTAACACTATGCCCTTTGTCTGAAAAGGAAATGTACAGAATGTAGTTTGGCAGTACAACCCTACAGTTGATACAATGGAACGCATACAGGTAACTGCCAAAATAAAGGAAACACCAACATAAAGTGTCTTAATAGGGTGTTGGGCACCACGAGCCAGAACAGCTTCAATGTGCCTTGGCATAGATTCTACAAGTCTCTGGAACTCTATATTGGAGGGATGCGACACCATTCTTTCACAATAAATTCCAGAATTTGATGTTTTTCTGACGGTGGTGGAAACTGCTGTCTCATGCCCTGCCCAGCATTTTTTATACATGACCCTAAGCATGATGGGATTTTAATTCCTTAATCAACTCAGATACCACAACTGTGTGGAAGCACCTGCTTTCAACATATACTGAACAAAAATATAAAAGCAACATGCAAACATTTCAATGATTTTACTGAGTTACAGTTGATATAACTGTATTTCACATGGCTGGGAAGGGGCTCAGCCATGGCTGGGCCTGGGAAGGCATAGCCCCACCCACTGGGGAGCCAGGCCCAGCCAATCAGAATGAGTGTTTCCCCACAAAAGTGTTTTATTACAGACAGACTCCTAAGTTTCATCCTCTGCCCGGGTGGCTGGTCTCAGACGATCCCGCTGATGAAGACTCTGGATGTGAAGGTTGGGCTGGCGTGGACATCCCTGCAGTCAGTATGCAAACTGCACGCTCCCTCAAAACTTGAAACATCTGTGGCATTGTGTTTTGTGACAAAAGTGCATATTTTAGTGGCCTTTTATTATCCCCAGCACAAGGTGCACCTGTTTAATTATAATGCCGTTTAATCAGCTTCTTGATATGCCACACCTGTCAGGTAGATAGATTATCTTGGCAAAGGAGAAACACTCCCTGACACTCCATGTCTTTTTTGCCAAATGGCAGCAGTGACAAGGATGTTACCCCAAAAAGACCGGTACCCAGGCTAGCATCCAGGACCACTATGGAAATAAGTGTTTTCATTGGGCCTATATAATGCTTTCACGTGTTATCCTTCAGTAAACAAATGCACATCTTGTTGGATGCATTATTTTTTACCCCAAATAAAATTCAATTCAATTCAATTGAAAGTAGTGCTGGAGATCCTGGAGAAAGGGAACTAATCTGGTGTGAAGAGAAATTATGCTGTTATGATTCCATTAGTAACATTGTCCAGCTATATTTAGTATATATATATATATATATATATATATATATATATATATATATATATATATATATATATATACTGAGTATACAAAACATTAAGAACACCTGCTCTTTCCATGACAGACTGACCAGGTGAATTCTGGTGAAAGCTACGATCCCTTATTGATGTCACTTGTTAAAACCACTTCAATCAGTGTAGATGAAGGGGAGGAGACAGGTTAAAGAAGGATTTTTAAGCCTTGAGACAATTGAGACATTAAGTGTGTGTGTGTGTGTGTGTGTGTGTCATTCAGAGGGTGAATGGGCAAGAAAAGTGCCTTTGAACAGGATATGGTAGTAGGTGCCACACACATTGGTTTGTGTCAAGAACTGCAACACTGCTGGGGTTTTCCACAGCATCAGGAATGGTCCACCACCAGAAGGACATCCAGTCAACGTGACACAACTGTGGGAGGCATTTGAAGCATCCCTGTGGAACACTTTTGACACCTTGTGGAGTCAGTCCATGCCCTGACGAACTGAGGCTGTGATGAAGGCCCAACTCAACATTAGGAAGGTGTTCTTGTTGTTTGGTATACTCAGTGTATGAGAAAAGATGTAGATATCCTGCAGTACAAAACTAAATCTGTGTCTGTGGTGAATGGGTTAATTCATGCTGTTGACTTGCGCTACAGCAGGACAGCAGCTGGGAACATGGCTACTTAGCATTCAGTTCCATGTTGTTTGTTCCTTGGCATTTATGCTATTTAATGTGGCAACACATTTAAAATAACCTACGGATTAAGCATATTATATTTAAGCAACAAGGCCATAAGGGGGTGTGGTATATCGCCAATACCATGGCTTTAACATGGCTAAAGACTGTTCTCAGGTACCACGCATCGCGGAGCGCTAAAACACAGCCCAAAGCTGTGGTATATTGGCCATATATTCTAAAACCCCTGAGGTGCCTTATTGCTATTATAAACTGGTTACCAACTAAATTAGAGCAGTAAAAATGAATGTTTTGTCATACCATGGTATACGGTCTGATAGACCACGGCTTTCAGCCAATCAGCAATCAGGGCTTGAACCACCCAGTTTATAATTACACAACAAGGCCAGGGAAGGTGTGGTATATGGCCAATATACCACGGCTAATGCCTGTTCTTATGCAAGCACAATGCGGAGTGCCTGGATACAGCCCGTAGCCGTGGTATATTGGCCATATGTCACAAGCCCCCGAGGTGCCTTATTGATATTATAAAGTGGTTACCAATGTAATTAGAGCAGTAAAATTACATACTTTGTCATACCCCTGGTATACAGTCTGATTTACCACAGCCAATTAGCATTCAGGGCTCGAATTACCCAGTTTATAATTAGCTATAACCAAGGCCATTACAGTGACCAGTGTATTAATTTTAGGAAAAAGTGTGGTCCAAACTATACTTACTTTTAACTCGGCAACATTATTACATTGTGTCAACAATTTGTTACTGTTACATTTCACTTCCGATCTGCTGTCAGACTAGGCCTATACGCATTCCACTAGCCAGTCGCTCCTTTCTTAATACTGACGGACACACAATCTAAACCAATCAAAGACTGCAATCACAACGCTCCCGGCCAATCGGAGGCGTTTTAATGGGAGAAGGCGGGAGAAAACTGCAAGGGGGTTCTTGATAAGGAACGCAGCGGACCCGTTGATGCTGTTGTTCTAGCTAAGGACACAATTTGATATTTATTTATCTTTCAGCCGGTGATCTATTCGGTGTAACGATGGGCTCTTTCGCGCTGCCGATGATCTGTTTCACCACGTTATGGGCGCTCGTTGGTATTGTAGCACCCTTTTTCGTGCCCAAAGGACCAAACCGAGGGTAGGTGTCCTACCTACCGTTATCCATACAAACGCATAACAGAAGCTAAAAATTGTGTATAATGGTAATCTGATTAATGGTAATCTGGTAAATATTTATATTTGCTTTTTTTTAAGGCAAATATTTTGCATTGTAAGGATATGTTCCCATATCTCGGATTGTAATGAATGAATGGGATGGAAACAGTGGGCCCTGGACAGAAGCCTTATACGCATCGATCCTCTCTCTCTCTCATCCCTGCTGTTGGCCCGCTCGCAATGCAGTTGTCACAGTAGTAGCTACTGTATATCAAAGATGTCGTTCATATTAAGCAGGTTATAGTGTGTGCTTGCGATGATAGCTGATATGGTAATGTGTATTAACTCTTTCTGTTCACAGGGTTGTCATCACTAGTTTGATCTTGACAGCTGTTTGTTGTTGGTTATTGTGAGTATGGGTGTCCTGCCAGGTTCTCTACTCTGTTATCTCTAAGTCTACTTACTGTATAAGTTAATGCCAGGTTCTCTACTCTATGTTATCTCTAAGTCTACTTACTGTATAAGTTAATGTCAGGTTCTCTACTCTGTTATCTCTAAGTCTACTTACTGTATAAGTTAATGTCAGGTTCTCTACTCTATGTTATCTCTAAGTCTACTTACTGTATAAGTTAATGTCAGGTTCTCTACTCTGTTATCTCTAAGTCTACTTACTGTATAAGTTAATGTCAGGTTCTATAGTTGCTGTATAAGTTAATGCCAGGTTCTCTACTGTGTGTGTGTGTGTGTGTGTGTGTGTGTGTGTGTGTGTGCAGCTGGCTGATAGCCATCCTAGCCCAGGCCAACCCTCTGTTTGGACCTCAGCTGAAGAACGAGACTATCTGGTACCTCCGCTATTTCTGGGAGTAACACCAGGTCAGTCCTACTGTCTAATTATAACGCCTGACATTGTATAATAGCTTTCAAGAATAAGCGTTAATGTGTCAGGGCCGCGAACCCTGACACACACAGCCTAGGATACCAGAGATGACATGGGTTGGAATCTGACCTACTGTCATTCAGACTCACAGTCTCTCCTACCTTTCCTGTCTTCTCTTCACTGGCCTAGCTCAATAAAACACATAAAACCCCGCAAAAATAATTGTAAAAAGAATAATCATGAATAACCTAGGTATATAGAGTTTATAATGGCTCCTCTCTCTCTTTCTCTCTTCAGGGTTGGGTTCACTTTGATGCTCCGTTGACCACATATCTTCATTCCCTTCATCCATCCTGGACTGGATTGTTTTACAACTTGACTCCTGAACCCGTCTATACCCTCCTCTTTACATCCCCGGCTACATTCCTCTATCCCTCCATCCCAATGTCTTTGTTACGTCACTGCAACGTTGTCAGAATGTTTTGCATTGCCATCTGAACCTGCAGCAGTCAAGTCAGATAGGAGAGAATCTGCACTGTCCAATTTACAGTAGCTAGAATACCATGCTATTGTTTGAGGAGAGTGCACTGTTAGGAACTTGAAAAGTTATGAATAAACCAATTAGGCACATTTGGCCAGTCTTGGTACAAAATGTTGAACAGAATGCAATGGTTCATTGGATCAGTCTAAAGCTTTGCACATACACTGCTGCCATCTAGTGGCCAATATCTAAATTGTGCCTGGGCTGGAATGATACGTTATGGCCTTTCTCTTGCATTTCAAAGATGATGGTAAAAAAACAACATTGGTTTTTTTCTTTGTATTATCTTTTACCAGATCTATTGTGTTATATTCTCCTACATTCATTTCACATTTCCACAAACTTCAAAGTGTTTCCTTTCAAATGGTATCAAGAATATGCATATCCTTGCATCAGGTCCTGAGTTACAAGCAGTTCGATTTGGGTATGTCATTTTAGGTGAAACATTTTTTTGGGGGGGAAAGGGTCCGATCCTTAAGAGGTTTTAAACAATCATGTTCTAATGTTGGGATCAAATCTGTGACAACATAGATAAGCGATGTATAATACTCCTTAGACAGAAAAGTATATGACACTATATATGTAAGGATTATATGAAACATATATCTAGGTCATCATGCTGCTGCTGTTCCAACGTGTTGTAGAATGCATGCAGAATTCTATTTATGGGAAAGCAGGTATGAAAGTAATATGGCATATCAAATGATATAATATAATTGTATGTGTTACATATAATCCTTACAGGTGGGAAATGTTCTATTTTTGAGCAAAACAATGTATTTGTTTTGATAATGCACTGGAAGGCATAGCTCACACTGATAAACCTGATATTACCAGGTCGCATATAGATGTCATTTGCGTCTCTAGCTACAGTTAAAACGTGTAACCTTGGAGATTTAGTTGACCTGTTATTGTTATTGTTTACAATTCCTCTACATGTTGTTGTGGTTATTATTATTATTATTATCATAAGAAAGTCTTAATAGAAGTTTAGTATTTATTTTTACTGACGTCGTGGCTCTTACATAAGTTGACTGTTATGTTATGTGGAGTCAGTGTCTGTATTATGTTACTTTGATGATTATTGTTGAGTCATTCTGTGTGTAAATACTAGTACATTACCAGGAGTGGTTGGTTGGCCGACGGCCATGAGAAACTACACTCGAGAGCCCCACTCCATTTTAAGCGTCTTTAAAATCTCAACCACTAGGACAACTCCTTACTCTAGCCTCTCTCCTTTCTCATCGTCGCTCTCCAGGATCGTTATGGTCCTCCTAGGGTTGCAGAATTCCAGTAACTTTCCCCAAATTCCCTGGTTGGAGGATACCCAGATTTCGTAAACATTCCCTTCTAATTCCAAGAATATCCCTACTGGGATTTCTGGAAACCTGGGAATTTGGGGAAATTTCCTAGAATTTTTCAACCCTAGGTCCTCCTAGTTACCATGGTGATCATGATCACAATATCAGCCAGTGTTTGTTGTCGACCACAATACAACTAGTCCTGCTGCAGGGACAGGGTTGGAGGACTCAATTCCAATTCAACAATTAACTCCCATCAATTCAGGAATTGAATGGAAATGTCCCTATAAAATGAACTGAGAAATCATAATTATGAATTGAAACATTTCCATTCCTAAATAAACTTGAGTTGAACTTGAATTGACTCCAAACGCTGCAAGTGCTTGCTATCAGCCTCTGCCCCTTCTTGTGTAAACGATGTGTGATGCTTTCTGTAGGAAGGCACCCCAGCTCCAGCCAGCCACAACAACCTTCCCTGCCCTCCCTCCACCCCCACCCAGAGAGAAGCCATCTTAGCCTGAGTGCCAGTCTTGTTAGTGCCACCATGCCAACTCCTTGTCATTCGCTGTCATACTAAACATGTTTGGCTTGACAATCACACCAATGTAGTTGGCACGATGGCACAAACACATCTGGGACCAGGCTAGGGCCTCCTATCTCTGAGACAGCTTGTTCCTCAGCTCAGCCAAAAAGTCAAGAAAGATACATCAATATACAGCTACTTTTGAGAAAGACCAAATGATGTTGTGTTTTCCTTTAAGCCTTGTTGATCGTTGTGGTGGCGGTTTACAGAGGGATCAAAAGTGATAGATCAAGTCCACGTCCCCAATGGCAACCTATTGCCTGTACTCTATAGCGCACTCCTTTTAATCAGGGCCCATTGGGCTCTGATCAAAAGTAGTGCACTATGTAGGGAATAGGGGGTAATTTAGGACGCTCCCCGAAGTAGACATGATTCAGCCCAGGGCTGAGTTTACATGAGAGTCCTCTGTTCTATGTATTCCAGCTATGTAGATATGTGGATATGTGGAAGCCTCGGTCCATTATTACGAACACTAGACCTAGGTTGCAACGGGCACAACAGCTCGTTCATTGTGGTCACCATGGAAACATTGAGCGTATAGATGTGTGTGTTTTTGACACTGGAAAAAGACTTGTCTGACTCAGGCCTTGTGTAAGTGTGATCTAATGTGTAGGTGTATACAGTGACATTGTCCATGTGAATCCCTTAGTAAAAACCCTATTTCAATGTCTGGTACACTGTGTCATGTCTCCTTCTGAATCCTCCTCAGCCTGCACCTGACACTTGTCTCTATCGTACAGACACACACACACCTGAATATTATGAGCACGGTTCTTTACCATTCATTTACACAGTTAGAATGGATGTTTGTACAGTTAAAGTTGACATTTACACAGTTAGAATGGAGTTTAAAGGGACATTTACACAGTTAAAATGGGCGTTAAGGTTATAGCTAAAGGAAACCTCTTGCCTTACGGCTACAAAAAAGGGGAAAAAAACAATTGAGCCATTTGTGCAACCAGCGGATTAGGGATTACAGGGTTACATAAAATTACAGACATCATTCATCATCTAGGATCAGACAGTTGTGATTACCCAACATTATGGGCCTGCTGCCGCTGTGAAGGTGATGGAAAATCGTTGTATCCCAAATGGCACCCTACAGACAATGATGACTGAGGAAGATACAGGACTATATGAGATGAACTGTAGACAGTGGAGGGAAGTTTTTACTTTGAAATTCCTATTTGGCCTTCAACAATCTCAAACACGCACACACACACACACACACACACACACGCACGCACACACTTTCAACAGTCTAAACCTCGCTGTCTCATTTTAAACAACAACCCACCTGGGCTATGACTATTGTTTTCAACAGAATGAAATGGCCTTGGTGTCTCATAGTTACCGTGTTCCACAGTTCTGGCCATAGAGATAGAATCAGAACACAGACTGACACACTCTAGAATATCTATGGTTCTGACAGGCTTGGTCAGTGATTGGATTAAAATCAAATCAAATGTATTTATATAGCTCTTCTTACATCAGCTGGCGCCACAAAGTGCTGTACAGAAACCCAGCCTAAAACCCCAAACAGCAAGCAATGCAGGTGTAGGAGCGCGGTGGCTAGGAAAAACTCCCTAGAAAGGTCAAAACCTAGGAAGAAACCTAGAGAAGAACCAGGCTATGAGGGGTGGCCAGTCCTCTTCTGGCTGTGCCGGGTGGCGATTATAAAAGAACATGGCCAAGATGTTCAAATGTTCATAAATTACCAGCATGGTAAAATAATAATAATCACAGTAGTTGTCGAGGGTGCAACAGATGAGCACCTCAGGAGTAAACGTCAGTTGGCTTTTCATAGCTGATCATTGAGAGTATCTCTACCGCTCCTGCTCCCTCTGTAGAGTTGAAAACAGCAGGTCTGGTACAGGTAGCACGTCTGGTGAACAGGTCAGTGTTCCATAGCCGCAGGCAGAACAGTTGAAACTGGAGCAGCAGCACGACCAGGTGGACTGGGGATAGCAAGGAGTCATCATGCTAGGTAGTCCTGAGGCATGGTCCTAGGGCTCAGGTCCTCCGAGAGAGAAAGAAAGAGAGAATTAGAGAGAGCATACTTAAATTCACACAGGACACCAGATAAAACAGGAGAAATACTCCAGATATAACAGACTGACCCTAGCCCCCCGACACATAAACTACTGCAGCATAAATACTGGAGGCTGAGACAGGAGGGGTCAGGAGACACTGTGGGCCCCATCCAATGATACCCTCGGACAGGGCCAAACAGGCAGGATATAACCCCACCCACTTTGCCAAAATGTCTGTGATCATTCTCTGTCAGCTGCGTTGTTCTCTCCATTGCATATGGAATGTGTCATATGCTGTGGCCTATATCTACTGCCGACTTGGAGAGGACATGCTGTACGTATAGCACACACAGGCGCGCATGAACGTGCACACACTCTCTCTCTCGCTGTGTTTCTCACAGTACACACAAGTACACACCCTCTCTCACAAACAAACGCACACTCGCTGTGTCTGTCTCTCTCTGTCACTCACACCACACTAAACTGTTCTATAATTAATGAAAGATAACGTACTCTCTCTCTCTCTCACACACACACTAAACTGTTGTATTATTCATGGTAATGTAACTTGACGTTCTGCACACACACAGACAAGTGGCTACCTACTTTTGTGTGGCATTCAGATTTAAAATAGAAAAGGAACATATGATTACTGTCTGTAGATCTGGGCTGCTTATCATTGTGATACTGGTCTGCATGTAGCAGAGTAGGCTAGCTAGGCTAGACACTTTTAACATTACATTTTAATAGGAATCTGACCTATATTCTCGGATTTAATGTAATTATCTGCCTATAGAGCGGGGCAGCAGGAAGCAGGCTAGAGCCCCCGGTACAGTAAGTAGTCGTGCGGTTCAACGGGTTCAGTCCCTTCATTCTTCACCGTGTCCTAAAGATGGTTCACATGAACCCGCCCCAGCTCTGACGTTACGCCAGCCATATCCGTTTTCACTAGGCGAGTTCGTTTTGCATGGTCCGTTGCCCCGGTTGAATGAAGACGTCACTTAAGGCCCAAGAGAGTGATCTAAAATAAGCAAAATCCTGCAAACCGGGGCACCGGGCCTTGCAAAACGAACTCGACCACTAGAATTGAGCGCTGCCATGAACTCGTATGCCCTCGTGCACCGAGAGCCTGTGTTTACCAGTTGACACAGTTTCCATTTTGCATCAGGAGTTTTCCTCCGTTGCTCTGCGAGCCGAGCGCGCGTGTGTCGGTCCTTTCGCTTTTAAGAGGAGGCCGTGTCAAATTTAACCGAGTGTGTATTCCATCCTACCATTAACATGTAAGCACAATAACAAAACATATAACATCCTCGGAACAATGTTCACGCCATCCCCTCCCCTCCAAAAATCGGATGAGAAACTAAAGTATTATCATTCCGCCGAAAAATTGAAAGTAGACTAGGCTACCAGTTCGCTCTTTTTTAATTGTGAGTCATACGGGCGACACCATGTGATGCGTAAGGGGGTTAGACCGCTCCGTGGAGATGTGTAAGTTATTTACGAGCTTCTATAAAATAGGATTAGGTTTATCTAGGCATTATGGAGGCAATCATTCAAAATGTATTAATTGTGTCTGGTCTCATTTCGAAATCTGCTCTGTTTTGGATCAGACATTATCCTGTACAGCCTTGATGTCCCCGTTTGATCAACTATGGACTAGCTCGACACCAGCTGTTTAAAACTAACTTCCTTTATGTCAGGATAAATTATGTGTTTTGGGTATTATGACTTTCGCCGTGTTATCACACTTGTATGTGCGTAATAATCTTTGGAGTGGTTAAGGCAGACATTTTACACTGGTGTGGGTTAGTAACCTTGTAGCCTACTTGTCTGAAGAGGATTCTTTCAAGGGGACACGGACGAAACCTAATAAGGTATAGCTATGTAGCTAGTCACTTAAGCTTTGTAATTTACTGAAGTTGGTAGTTATCCCCTCTTGGATTTACCTCGTATTTCGGCTAAGTATTTGCGCTATTATTTTGTTAAATGATTTTTAGTAGAACCGATACAAAGTATATTTAGGGAGGAGTGTTCAACTACATATTGAGAGCGGTGCATGCTTTTCGATCTCCTGAAAACGCTTTCAACTTTGGCCGTAGGCTATTGTCACTGGCTGTTACTGTACACATTCGAGTCGGTTAGGCTACTGTCACTGTCGGTCACATTCGCGTCGGTTAGGCTACTGTAGCCTACACAGTCAGGTGTAAGAAATGACAAAAGGGGAAACGAGGTAACTTCCATTATATCGAAATATTTTACTCGCAACCTATTCGTTTTTTTTTTAGGTCATGACTATAAAGAATGTAGACTGTAATGTAGGCTCCATTGTGGCGTGCGAAGCCACTCCACACGCTTTCTAAATCTGGCGTTTCGTGCGGTATTAAAAATTAATAATGGACATCCGGCGTTGCATGGTGCCAGCTGCGCCCCAAATTTATTTTTGGGGGGTGGTGTGCGGTGCGCGAGAATTTTGGGATTATCATTGTCTGTCAAATCGAGTTTTATCATATTGGCCCGGTATTTTAGAGATGTTATTACAATTTTAAACAAATTAAAACATTATTGGCGATGTGAGATGCCTTGCTTGAGCGCAGCCATCGGGTTTTGAGGGTCGTGTGTTCTCCCTCGCTCGGTCTCATGCCATGCGGGACCCTGCTGTCTGCCATAGCACCCTCCTCTCTCTCTAGACGGTTCTTTATCTTTGTTGTTGTGCAGTGATCATCCAGTGGTGCAGTCAGACCAGACCAGACCACTGTGAGACCAAGACGCTGCCCCAAGTTCACATGTTGTGTGTTATTATGATGGGGTTTATCGTTAGGGTGAGGTGATGAGGAAACAGCTTAATTAAGGGATCGTCGGATGGGCACGCAAACAAGCGCGGATGAGAACGAAATAGGTTAGTTTGTTTATCTTTCATTCAGGAGTAAATAAACACGGGAAGAGAAAGAGAGGGGACGAAAGCTGGGCACCAGTTAGTCCTGAAATAAACCACCGTTTCACCAAAAGTCTTCCAGTAATATTCGTTAAGATGGGAAAAGAACATTACAAATTAAAGTATTTCCCCAGACGAATAGACAGTGCGTGCGTCGGACCCAATTTGGCAAATTGGCTTTCCAGACAGTCTCACTGATCGGGCTGGCCTCCCGTCTTCTCTCGTGGCTGTGTAGGCTACTCGGTGCACGCGAGTCGATCGGTTCCACGCTGACATCACGAGCTGTCTGGACTGCTCGTCTCTCTCTCTGTCCCGACTAGCAGGTGCACTTTTTTCACACTTTTATTAAATGTGTAAATGTCTAACCTACTTATTATTCACACTTTTTGTTTAGTCTATATAACGTGTTATGCAACCTAAGAGTGGCATGTAAACAGTATTGCGTTATTAGTAGGACTACTAATGGTAGGCTTTATAGAGATTTTGTCTGAAGTGCATAGGCTATGTGTATGGTCAAATTATTGTAGGCCTATAGCGTATAGGCTATGTGGCTTGTTCCAATATGTCACACTGCCTTTTGACCTATATTATTCTCCAGTCCTCCGAGACATTAAATATGTGTAAAATCACACCGGGGTCGTATATGTTGTTGCTCTAGTGATATGGTGTAGCCTATATTCTGTTCAGGGTCGGCCAAGGTCGGGTGTAGACTAGTCCACCATTCACCAAACACACGGATCGGGTATTTCCTGAACGGAGACCGGAATCCGGTCTGGAGCCACGCACACAATATGATATGTTGTTTACGTTGGATAATTGTCTCATATACAGGTATATATTAGGCCTAATACATAACCTATTGATAACTTCAAGGGGATGTCTGGGAACCTTGATAATAACTTATCGACTAATAATCAAGTCCTTAATTAGGGGAATTATGTGAGCTAGTTCAGGGCTACAACAACATTGTGAAACGTCTGGGGTTCCAAAAGATTGGTTTGAAAACCACTGCCCTAAGTAAGCTGTGGTGTTATTTTGTAGCATATAGCCTACTGGTCTTGTCCTATTGGGCTTGCGTATTCCCTATGTAGTGCACATCTTTTGACTAGGGCCAATGGGGCCCATGACCTTCTAATAGCTTCAAGGAGATGGGAACCTTGATAATAACCTTTCCTGATCTCTATACAGTGTGATTTATTTGTAGTAGCCTACTGGGGTATCTTATTCAATATGGTCTCAAAGCCTAAACTGATTCTAGATCAGCACTCCAACTCTGAGATGCTTTATGAATACAGGCCCTGGTGTTGTCCTCATTTGTGACCTACTACCTGGATTCGGTCTTATGTAGCAAAATTGTTTTTTTTTAATTTTTTTTTTTACATTGGATACAAGTAGAGACTCAGAGTTAGAAAATGGTGTATTGTTCCTCAACACTGCAGTTGAGGAACAATACATTTCTAGACCCATTTTTTATAAAATGGCTCTTGAATGTTTTGGTACATCTACTGGAGATATTTTCTTTGTCTACACCCATTCAGCATTGTTCAAATCCTCTTAACTTATTTTGGCTGAAATCCCGATCATGGGATCGATTTGACAACCACCAGTGACAGTTCAGGGCGCCAAATTCAAACAACAGAAATCTCATAATTAAAATTCCTCAAACATACAAGTATTATAACACCATTTTAAAGATAAACCTGTTGTTAATCCCACCACAGTGTCCGATTTCAAAAAGGCTTTACGACGAAAGAATACCATGCAATTATTTTAGGTCAGCACCTAGTCACAGAAAAACACAGCCATTTCATTTCCAGCCAAAGAGAGGAGTCACAAAAAGCAGAAATAGAGATCAAATTAATCACTAACCTTTGATCTTCATCAGATGACACTCATAGGACTTCATGTTACACAATACATGTATGTTTTGTTCGATAAAGTTCATATTTATATCCAGAAATCTCAGTTTACATTGGCACGTTATGTTCAGTAATGTTTTGCTTCCAAAACATCCGGTGATTTTGCAGACAGCCACATCAATTTACAGAAATACTCATCATAAATGTTGATGAAAATACAAGTGTTATACATGGAATTAAAGCTATACCTCTCCTTAATGTAACCGCTGTGACATATGTAAAAAAATATTTACGGAAAAAGCACACCATGCAATAATCTGAGTACAGTGCTCAGGCACCAAAACAAGCCATACAGATACCCTCCATGTTGTGGAGTCAACAGAAGTCAGAAATAGCATTATAAATATTCACTTAACTTTGATGATCTTCATCAGAATGCACTCCCAGGAATCCCAGTTCCACAATAAATGTTTGTTTTGTTCGATAAAGTCCATTTATGTCCAAATACCTCATTTTTGTTCACGCATTTAGTTCACAAATCCAAATTCACGAGGCGCAGGCACTTAGTCCAGACAAAAAGTCAAAACAGTTATATTACAATTCGTAGAAACATGTCAAACGATGTATAGAATCAATCTTTAGGATGTTTTTAACATAAATCTTAAATAACGTTTCAACCGGACAATTCCTCTGTCTTTAGAAAAGAAAAGGAACGCAGCTCGCTCTCACGGCTGCACGCATGATTTAGCTCATGGCATTCTGCCAGACCTCTTAGTCAAACAGCTCTTATTCGATCCCCCTTCACAGTAGAAGCCTGAAACAAGGTTCTAAAGACTGTTGACATCTAGTGGAAGCCTTAGGAAGTGCAATCGGACCAAATGTATCTTGGAAAACTGTATCTTGGAAAACCTACAAACCTCAGATTTCCCACTTCCTGGTTGGATTTTTTCTCAGGCTTTTGCCTGCCATATAAGTTCTGTTATACTCACAGACATCATTCAAACAGTTTTAGAAACTTCAGAGTGTTTTCTATCCAAAGCTACTAATAATATGCATATCTTAGCTTATGGGCCTGAGTAGCAGGGAGTTTACTCTGGGCACCTTATTCATCCAAGCTACTCAATATCCATAATAAGTTAAGACTTAGCCCCACACATCTCTTTAACGATTCACATGTGAGGCCATGTGCTAAACAGAGTGAGTAGTGTAGTAAACAACCACAGATTTCAAGACTAAAAGTGGTAAAAGTAGTAGCCTACAATAAGGAAAAACTCCAGATAGAAATACACTTTATCTAGTCCTATATCCTAATCAGACTTTAGTGCAGATCATGTTGTTCTTCGCATCACCTTCTCACCTTCTGGTAAACACACTCTGTATCAAATCTAAGTTGCATAGGATGCAGAAGGTGTAAATGGTACAGTGAAATTGTTACTTGCATAGTAGCAATATCAAAAACAATAAAAATATAAAATATATTTTATAATTATTACCCAGACACACTTGTCTAAATTGATGAGTCATGTGAAAGAAATGCTATAACCACCCCCCAGCCACATCTAGCTACGTGGATGAGTCACTATTGTCTAGACATGTACACATATCCATGAAATACAATAGATGGCCGTAATCACCCCCAGACACACCTGGCTAACTTTTGTTTAGACGTGAAGCTAGCTACCTAAACAATGAACCAGTATAATCCTAACTCATACTACTACCACCAATACAAACTGTTTGTCAAAGTATGAGTAGTATGAATCTGCAGGTAGCTAAAGCTAACCAACTAGGTTCAATGTTAGCTACCTAGCTAACATTAGGCTATAACTAGCAATGAAAATGGATTTCTGATTCTGGTAATATTACTACACAGATCATACACGTAACATTAGCTAGCGAGCCAGCAAGCTGACGTTTGCTAGGTAGTTAATATTACGCTTTAACTTGCAATGAAAATTACTTTCTGACCTAATTCGAAACGTATAATATCTGAAAATGTAGCTAGACTCTTAACCATGTACATGGATGAATGCTTCACGGCAGACTTTTATCTTAGGCTCATCATTCTAACAATTGTACTTGTTATTAAGGCACATGCTAGTTCACATGTTCCAGAAGGCATTTCTGCCAAAAAACGCAATTTGGATCAATATGTTTAAAAAATAATATTTTTTTAAAAGACCTTCAAATGCCTCTCCTGTGAAATAGTGTCATGTGACATGCGGCTAGATTTCCTGAAACGGGTCACATTTGACTGGGTCATTAGAGTGTCCTTCTGGTCCTTTCATGTACTGCTATTGTTTTACAGATATAGGTTTAAGTAGCCTCTCTAGAGACTGATCTATTGTCAGTTATTAGTTCCCTCCTCTTCATGTTGAAGGTTAGGGTCTTGGGGAAGGTAAAGTGATCCTATATCTGTCCCTAAGGGGCTATGTCTACCCGGAACGTTGTTTCAGGAATTCGATAAATTGTCCCATTGACACTGATCTAAGGTCAGTTTTAAGTTTCCCCTCTGTCATCGACCCTCGTTAGGGCTCTGGGGTGAAGTTTTCCCCTGGGTATCGATCTAGGATCAGGGAGGGGGAGGGGGGTGCAAAACTGACCCAAGATCGGCATTTAGGGGAAATTTAAACTGATCCTAGGTGTGTCCCTAAGGGGAAACATATACATGGTTTGGGTTTCTAGTTAGATGCTGAACTGATCCTAGAGCTGTCCCTATGGGAGCCTCCGTTTGCATCCCAAATGGCACCCTATTCCCTATGGGCCCTGGTCGAATGTATAGGTAATAGGGTGCTATTTAGGACATGGCCCCAGTGTCCAGGCTGGAATGTCTCAGTAAGGCTGTGCTTATGACCTGGTTGGCTGGCACCAGTGGCCTTTGGACTCGGTCTAAGTTATATCAACACTCAACAAATGATTGATAGATTGTTGTTTTTATATTCAGACTACTATGGTAGGCTGTAGGCAGGTATGCATTGCAGCGTAGGCATTCAATTGGACATTTGAGTAATTTAGTGTGAGCTCATATCCAGAGCAGTTTACAGTTCGGATTAGGATTAGTATTAGGCAGGAACCACACTGCACTTTTTATATATCTATATCTATATATCTATATATCTAGGGCAGTGGTTCTCAAACCTCTCCCCGGGGAACCTCAGACCTTTCACTCTTCTGTTGTAGCCTTGAACTAGCTCACCTGATTCACCTAGTCGAGGGTATGTTGATCAGTTGAGTCAGGTATGCTAGCTCTGAAATAGATCAAATACTTGGAAGGTGCTTGGGGATCCCTGAGGAGATCTTTTGAGATCCACTAATCTATGGTACTGTATAACATTAGTAGGCTACAGTACAGGCAGGTAGTTACCCCATGAAGCCTAGTAGGCAGCTAGACAAAATACATGCATTGTTTTAATAGCCAGGCTACTATAGCAATGGCACCCTATTCCCTATATAGTGCATTACTTTTGACCAGGGTCCATATATGGAGAGATTTCAGTGCCAACAGAAGTTTCATTTGAATTCCATAATTTTGAATTTCTATCAGTTAATTGCATTTGAATAGAATATATTTGAATTCACGAATTGAACACATCCCTATGGGCTTTAGCTAAGTGGGATAACACAGTCTTGTGACATGCAGTAGATCTGGTTCGCACCCAGTCAGTCACAAGAATAGGAAGTGGAAAAGCTATCCTTAGAAGAACCATGACAAGGCTATTCAATTATATTCTTATGGGGCCCACACGCCCTGCTAACGTATCCTGCGCGGCCTGTGATCACCACAGAAGGGAACAGAAGACGCGTCCATGTTCCAGGGAGTCGTAGCTTTCAGGAATGGGGTCATAATAGCTTATAGCCCAAACCGTTCAAACTCTAGAGTGAAATTCATAGGAAGAACATGCGTTCAACATGCCACATTGGCTTCAGAAAACAGCCAGACCAAACAAACCCCTCTGTCCGTACCACTACCTTCTGTTTACCACAGAGAGCGTTTGATTCTATCTGTTCTCCTCTACCTTTCCTGGCTGGCAAAGTAGCAGGATGTTGTCTCTGTTTTTGAATCAGAATTTAGAGAACTGAATTTGAAAAGGGAATCTGAATGTGTCTAAGTTGAATGGGTAACACTGAATTTATAGTTCGTAGACTTGATACACAGACAACCAATGCAATATCTACCATATTGAAACTGAATATATACATATTGCGTTTGAATATTCAAATACATAGAAATATACTTTTTTAATTGAATGCAATATTCATTAATTCCAGTTTCAAATCATTAAATACGAGTTAAATGTATTAATTCAATGATTCAATTTGAGCATTACAAATTAAATAATATCGAATTCAACTACAATATCTAAATGCAAATTCAGATGTGTTGAATTCAAATACAGTTTCTTTTGGCACTGAAATCGCTCCATAGCAATAGGGCACTAAATAGGGAATAGGGTGTATTTGGGATGCTAAATGGAGACACCACATGAAACACAGCAGCATAGGTAGAGTGACACATCGTGTCAATAGTACAGGGGTCACGGGGAGGTGAAACGAGTTTGGTGACTCTGGATTGGCTAATGGCTACATAACGTATATGATGTCAACACATCAGAATCTTCCACAGCTATAGCCTGTCTTAGTTTCTACACACACACACACACACACACACACACACACACACGCGCGCGCAGACACACTTTGTTTCCTCATTCCTATGTGCCTTAGGTCAGCTCAGAAGCGTAGCATGATGTTGTTGTTCCTTAAGAACAGTTCTAAGGTCAGTGGTGACCTGTGTTGAGGTCAGGGTGGACTGATCCTTGATCTGTTCTTACCGCTGCTATTTCTCTTAACACCTCGGATTATCGTGTGTGTGTGTGTGTGTGTGTGTGTGTGTGTCCATTAGTAAAATGTGATGCCGGGCTTTTGACCGGCAGCATTTTTAATTGACCGGACATTTGAGAAATGCACCGGGCCCATCTGCATTGTACCCTGATCCGGGTGTCTACCCACGGTGCTCAGAATGACACAAATCACATTCAGATTATGGTTATTTATCCTAACAGAGCATGAACCTCTTCTACACCTGCATTGCTTGGTGTTTTAGGCTGGGTTTCTGTACAGCACTTTGAGATATCAGCTGATGTAAGTTATATAAATACATTTGATTTGATGAAACTCGAGGATGCAATGACGCTCATCCTTCTTACTGAATTCTGATGCACACTTTGAAGACGACTTCAAAAAGCAATGAGGCTGATGCCACAGATCAGAACGTTTCGCTTGTTGATAAAGGGCAACATGGAAGTCTTTATAAAATAAACAACTGCTTCCGCTTTTGTACGGTGGGATTTTGACTAGGCTACTTTGAAGCAAGGTAAGACCTGCCTCATAATATGAAGTAAAACATTCAGGTTTCAAACAACGAAGTATATGTTTTCAAAATGCATGCTGCCTCCAGCTCATTGTAAAGTGGTGGGTGACACTGATAGTCTCCCTACTGTTTCCTATGCACTGGAACGGTGAACGGGAAACGTGCTTTAATTACCAGTTGACAAATACAAATAGTATCTCTTTTTAATTGTGGCCATCAAAACTGTTTTTAACACACAATTGTATTTAGGATAGTTGTGCAATGATTGGGCTTATTAAAGCATGTTTCACTCCAGCAGCAACAAGCTGTTTGAGGAGCAGCAGCAGCAACAAGCTGTTTGAGGAGCAGCAGCAGCAACAAGCTGTTTGAGGAGCAGCAGCAGCAACAAGTTGTTTGAGGAGCAGCAGCAGCAACAAGCTGTTTGAGGAGCAGCAGCAACAACAAGCTGTTTGAGGAGCAGCAGAAACAACAAGCTGTTTGAGGAGCAGCAGCAACAAGCTGTTTGAGGAGCAGCAGAAGAAACAAGCTGTTTGAGGAGCAGCAGCAGCAACAAGCTGTTTGAGGAGCAGCAGAAACAACAAGCTGTTTGAGGAGCAGCAGCAGCAACAAGCTGTTTGAGGAGCAGCAGAAACAACAAGCTGTTTGAGTAGCAGCAGAAACAACAAGCTGTTTGAGGAGCAGCAGCAACAACAAGCTGTTTGAGGAGCAGCAGCAACAACAAGCTGTTTGAGGAGCAGCAGAAACAACAAGTTGTTTGAGGAGCAGCAGCAGCAACAAGCTGTTTGAGGAGCAGCAGCAACAACAAGCTGTTTGAGGAGCAGCAGAAACAACAAGCTGTTTGAGGAGCAGCAGCAACAAGCTGTTTGAGGAGCAGCAGAAGAAACAAGCTGTTTGAGGAGCAGCAGCAGCAACAAGCTGTTTGAGGAGCAGCAGAAACAACAAGCTGTTTGAGGAGCAGCAGCAGCAACAAGCTGTTTGAGGAGCAGCAGAAACAACAAGCTGTTTGAGTAGCAGCAGAAACAACAAGCTGTTTGAGGAGCAGCAGCATCAACAAGCTGTTTGAGGAGCAGCAGCAGCAACAAGCTGTTTGAGGAGCAGCAGCAGCAACAAGCTGTTTGAGGAGCAGCAGCAACAACAAGCTGTTTGAGGAGCAGCAGCAACAACAGGCTGTTTGAGGAGCAGCAGCAACAACAGGCTGTTTGAGGAGCAGCAGAAACAACAAGCTGTTTGAGGAGCAGCAGCATCAACAAGCTGTTTGAGGAGCAGCAGCATCAACAAGCTGTTTGAGGAGCAGCAGCAGCAACAAGCTGTTTGAGGAGCAGCAGCAGCAACAAGCTGTTTGAGGAGCAGCAGCTTCAACAAGCTGTTTGAGGAGCAGCAGCATCAACAAGCTGTTTGAGGAGCAGCAGCAGCAACAAGCTGTTTGAGGAGCAGCAGCAGCAACAAGCTGTTTGAGGAGCAGCAGCAGCAACAAGCTGTTTGAGGAGCAGCAGAAACAACAAGCTGTGTGAGGAGCACCAGCAGCAACAAGCTGTTTGAGGAGCAGCAGCAGCATCAACAAGCTGTTTGAGGAGCAGCAGCAGCAACAAGCTGTTTGAGGAGCAGCAGCAGCAACAAGCTGTTTGAGGAGCAGCAGCAGCAACAAGCTGTTTGAGGAGCAGCAGCAGCAACAAGCTGTTTGAGGAGCAGCAGAAACAACAAGCTGTTTGAGGAGCAGCAGCAGCAACAAGCTGTTTGAGGAGCAGCAGAAACAACAAGCTGTTTGAGGAGCAGCAGCAGCAACAAGCTGTTTGAGGAGCAGCAGAAACAACAAGCTGTTTGAGGAGCAGCAGCAGCAACAAGCTGTTTGAGGAGCAGCAGCAGCAACAAGCTGTTTGAGGAGCAGCAGCTTCAACAAGCTGTTTGAGGAGCAGCAGCAGCAACAAGCTGTTTGAGGAGCAGCAGCAGCAACAAGCTGTTTGAGGAGCAGCAGCAGCAACAAGCTGTTTGAGGAGCAGCAGCAGCAACAAGCTGTTTGAGGAGCAGCAGCAGCAACAAGCTGTTTGAGGAGCAGCAGCAACAACAGGCTGTTTGAGGAGCAGCAGAAACAACAAGCTGTTTGAGGAGCAGCAGCAGCAACAAGCTGTTTGAGGAGCAGCAGGAACAACAAGCTGTTTGAGGAGCAGCAGCAGCAACAAGCTGTTTGAGGAGCAGCAGCAGCAACAAGCTGTTTGAGGAGCAGCAGCAGCAACAAGCTGTTTGAGGAGCAGCAGCAGCAACAAGCTGTTTGAGGAGCAGCAGCAACAACAAGCTGTTTGAGGAGCAGCAGCTCTCCTGCTGTCGGACAGATTTTCTGCTCCAACTAGGTTCTGTACCTGTTTGCTGTTTCGTGTGATAAAAAGCGTCAATTTAATTCCACTAAATTATGCAAATGAACCTAGACCGATAAGTATGACCTGTCAAATGTACTTCCATCAACTGGTATTTCCATTAATGAATTGGCAAAAAAACGTTATTTTGCAATAGGATTTTTTTTTTCTTCCCCAAAAATTGGTCGGCGGCAATTTAAATTTATCAGGTTTTCAGTTTTGTATTGTCCAAAAGCCAGCTATTACAGGCTAACGGAAACCCTGGTGTGTATGTTCATACATTACATTCTATACATTACATTCTATACATTACATTCTATACATTACATTCTATACATTACATTCTATACATTACATTCTATACATTCCATTCTTTTGTTTTATACATTCCATGTTGTCTGTTCTTAGTGGAGCACTGTGGGACAGCCTTATGGGTGTAGGATGTTGTCTGTTCTTAGTGGAGCACTGTGGGACAGCCTTATGGGTGGATCCCTATGAATCTTATCTACATCAGGAATGCTGTATTAAACTTTATGAGTCACCTATAATCACATAGCCACACTCTAGGGGCGGATCTCAATAGTCATAAAATATCTCAAATGCCTCCCTCTCCTCTATACCAGGGCCATATATTAACATGTATATATCAGTCAGAAGTTTGGACACACCTACTCATTCTCGGGTTTTTCTTTATTTTTTTACAATTATCTACATTGTAGAATAATAGTGACAATATCAAAACTATGAAATAACACATGGAATCATGTAGTAACCAAAAAAGTGTTAAACAAATCAAAATAGATTTTATATTTGAGATTCTTCAATGAGTCACCCTTTGCCTTGATGACAGCTTTGCACACTCTTGGCTATCTCTCAACCAGCTTCATGAGGTAGTTACCTGGAATGCATTTCAATTAACAGGTGTTCCTTGTTAAAAGTTAATTTGTAAAATGTATTGTCTTCTTAATGCGTTTGAGCCAGTCAGTTGTGTTATGACAAGGTAGGGGGGTATACAGAAGATGGCCCTATTTGGTAAAGTCCATAAGCAAAGAGAAATGATTGATTGACCTTCGTGTCTTGAAGTAATGATGGACTCTAGTTTCTCTTTGCTTATTTGACCTGTTCTTGACATGATATGGGCTTGGTGTTTTACTAAATAGGGCTATCTTCTGTGTATATATAGTGTTGATGTATTCACTATTATTCTACAATGTGGAAAATAGTCCAAATAAAGAAAAACCTATAAATGAGTAGGTGTGTCCCAACTTTTGACTGGTACTGTGCTCTTTTCTTTGCATCGTATCTATCTATATTTGGAGTGCTGTGTGAACGTTGAGGAGTCACCTAAGGACATACGCTCTATGGGTGGGCCACAATAGTCTTCACCCTGTCTCCTCTCCTTCTTCTGGTCTGATCTGAAAACACAGAATTTGTTAGTCAATGTAATATGTGTAAATCAGGTGTCTGCAAGATTCTAAAATGGATTGAATGTAACATATTCCTCTTCATTCTACATACAATACCCCATAATGACAAAGCGAAAAACAGGTTTTTTATCATTTTTCACAAATGTATAATAAAAAAATAAAAAAAACGTACCTTATTTCAATAAGTATTCAGACCCTTTGCTATCAGACTCGAAATGGAGCTCAGCTGCATCCTGTTTCCATTTATCATAATTGAGATGTTTCTACAACTTGATTGGAGTCCACCTGTGGTAAATTCAATTGCTTGGACATAATTTGTAAAGGCACACACCTGTCTATATAAGGTCCCATAGTTGACAGTGCATGTCAGAGGAAAAACCAAGCCATGAGGTCGAAGGAATTGTCCATAGAGCTCAGAGACAAGAATGTGTTGAGGAGCAGATCTGGGGAAGGGTACCAAAGCATTTCTGCAGCATTGAAGGTCCCCAAGAACACAGTGGCCTCCATTATTCTTAAATGGAAGAAGTTTGGAACCACCAAGACTCCTAGAGCTGGTCGCCCGGCCAAACTGAGCAACCGAGGGAGAAGGGCCTTGGTCAGGGAGGTGACCAAGAACCCGATGTTCACTCTGACAGAGTTCCTCTATGGAGATGCGAGAACCTTCCAGAAGGTCAACCATCTCTCTCAATCAGGCCTTTATGGTAGAATGGCCAGACAGAAGCCACTCCTCAGTAAAAGCAACATGACAGCCTGCTTGGAGTTTGCCAAAAGGCGCCTGAAGGACTCAGACCATGAGAAACAAGATTATCTGGTCTGATTAATCAAAGATTGAACTCTTTGGCCTGAATGCCAAGTATCACGTCTGGAGGAAACCCAGCACCATCCCTACGGTGAAGCATGGTGGTGGCAGCATCATGTCTGGAGGAAACCCGGCACCATCCCTACGGTGAAGCATGGTGGTGGCAGCATCGTACTGTGGGGATGTTTTTCAGAGACAGGGACTGGGAGACATGTCAGGATCAAGGAAAAGATGAACGGAGCACAGTACAGAGAGATTCTTGATGAAAACCTGCTCCGGAGCACCCAGGACCTCCGACTGGGGCAAAGGTTCACCTTCCAACAAGACAACGAACCTAAGCACACAGCCAAGACAACTCCGTAGTGGGGTATTGGGGTATGGAGTATTGTGTGTAGATTGAAGAGGGAAAAAAATGATTTAATCAATTTTAGAATTAGGCTAATAACGTAACAGAATGTGGAAAAATGCACTGTATATCTGGGGAAACTGGCCCCAAGAGCATTGCTTATATGTCCTTAGATGACTTCTCTCACATATCTTGTTTAGACTATTGACCCCATGATGCCTTTCTCTCCCTGTCTCCTCTCCCCCTTTAGCGGTCCCAACAGTGAGCAGCGAGCACCGCGTCATGTGAAGTGTATCTGTCGAACCTAAAGCCTTGACCTCTCACCCCTGACCCCGTGAGGTCACAGATGGTCCATATCTGGCCCGACCCAGGAGACTTCCTCCTCCATCCTGATCCTCAACATCAGTCAGTGAGCAGTGTGTTGTGTTCCAGCTGAACGCTCCAACGGCATCCTGACCACCACCTAACACCACCCACCGCCTTGGGCATGCCTCAGGTACACCACTGATCTGTGTATATTCTGTGCTGTACTGAGTCGTTTTTTTGCTGTTTTATTTGAGTGAAGGTGATGAAATTGCTTTCCAAGTTGAATATCGATATTAATTGACTGTCTAAATATCTTGTCCGGTAATAAGACATGTACAACAGAGATTCTGATTACAGACAATATATTTAGACGGACGTTCTATTCTGTTTGTAATGATGCTCGTGAAAATGGTAGCTCAGCAGAGTAATGTGTGTCTGTGTGTGTGTCCTATAGCCGGGCATGAATGGGATGGAGCCTGCGTTTGGCGAGGCGTATGGGAGCCGTGGCTGTCTCCTCAGCCCCTACTCCCTGGCTGTCTCCCCTCTAGGGGGCAGGACCGAATATGACCAGGTAACTAACTCACTAACTGCTTGTAATTGCTTCTAAGGTCCAGGTGTCTGACACATGAACATGTGTTTATAATGTGTCAGTCTTGTCCTTGTATTCTGCTCTACTACCACACTGCCTGGACTGCATGTTATTACACTGTATATTACACTGACAGAACATAGTAATAACAGTGTGAACAGACATACCTGTTTATTATGGTGACGTCACCACAGAGCTGTAATGAACAAGACTCCATTTCTATGTCTGTAACATAGATCAATGTAAAGTAACGACACATTCTAGCCATGTCAACAATGAACAATGCTCTTCTCCCTCCCTCCCTCCCTCCCTCCCTCCCTCCCTCCCTCCATCCATCCCTCTCTCCCTACCTCAGAGCGTGCTCCTGATGCTGGGCTCTCCAGCGACGCCGCGGAAACGGCCCTTCGAGTTGCTAAGCGACCTGGTGGACGACGGGGGCTTCGGCGAGGAGCTGCACGTGGAGCGTTGGGACGTGTCGGCGCTGGATGACATCACGCGCTACACCAAGCTGGGCCTCGGGGGGGAGCTGGCGAGCACCGAGGACGCCGTGCTGATGGGCCGTTGGAGCGGGACCCGGGAGGAAGAGGAGGAGGAGAGGAGGAAGAGGAAGGCACAGGCCATAGCTCAGCAGCAGACATCACATGTAACCACGATGATGGTAACGCATCTCCATGGAAACGGCATCACAATGACCCCCGACCCCTGTCTAGGCCACGCCCAGAGAGGCAGGGTGGTCAGAGAGCAGGTGGGACTTGATGTTACCATGGCGATGGAAAGGGTGACAGAAAAAGGAGGACAGGATGGGGGGATGAGGGTTCCTACGGTGGAGGTGTACCAGGTGGCAGAGGAGGAGGAGGTTGCCGCAGCTGTGTTGGCAGCGGCGGAAGTCGTTGCCGCGGTGACGGAGACGTCTGGGATTCTTCCGGGGGGGTCAGTGTTGGAACACAACTACTCTCTGACCCAGGGGGGGGATAGACCCTCGCCCTCCAGCCCCAGCTCTGAGACAGAGACAGAAGAGGAGGTAGAGGGGCAGGAGGAGGGAGAGAGGGAGGAGGAAGAGAGGGAAGAGGAGGAGGAGGGAGAGAGGGAGGAGGAGGAGAGGGAAGAACAAGAAGAGGTATTGTTGGAGGAGGAGGAGGAAGAAGAAGAGGAGGAGGAGGAGGAAGGGGAGGACGGAGCAGGGGATGAGACTGCGGTGGAAGCAGAATTGTCCAGCTCGTCAGAAACAGAATTTGGTGAGTTCTGGATTATGGAGTTCTGGATTATGGAGTTCTGGAGTTTATGATGTCATCTGGAATGTCTCAGAGCTTTGATATGACCTATTAGGTCATAGCTATGTCACTTTTTCTACTCTATTTTCTTCTGCATATCTTCTGTCATTCCTGCAAATTTGAAATGTTTCGGTTGAGCCAATCTCAGCCATTTGATATCAGACAAGACAGTAACTGAATTGTGTTCATGAAACATCACTCTGCCTTGTTTTGGTGGCTACTGTCACACTCCTATTGTTATGGTGTGTGTGTTTGTCTGGCGGTGTGTGTGTGTGTGTGTGTGTGTGTGTTTGTCTGGCGGTGTGTGTGTGTGTGTTTGTCTGGCGGTGTGTGTGTATGTGTGTGTGTGTGTTTGTCTGGCGGTGTGTGTGTGTGTGTGTGTGTGTGTGTTTGTCTAGCGGTGTGTGTGTGTGTGTGTGTGTTTGTCTAGCGGTGTGTGTGTGTTTGTCTGGCGGAGTGTGTGTGTCTGGCGGAGTGTGTGTGTGTGTTTGTCTGGCGGAGTGTGTGTGTGTTTGTCTGGCGGAGTGTGTGTTTGTCTGGCTGTGTGTGTGTGTGTGTGTTTGTCTGGCGGAGTGTGTGTGTGTGTTTGTCTGGCGGAGTGTGTGTGTGTGTGTGTTTGTCTGGCGGAGTGTGTGTGTGTGTGTGTGTGTGTTTGTCTGGCGGAGTGTGTGTGTGTGTGTGTGTGTGTGTGTGTGTGTGTGTTTGTCTGGCGGAGTGTGTGTGTGTGTGTGTTTGTCTGGCGGAGTGTGTGTGTGTTTGTCTGGCGGAGTGTGTGTGTGTGTGTGTTTGTCTGGCGGAGTGTGTGTGTTTGTCTGGCGGAGTGTGTGTGTTTGTCTGGCGGAGTGTGTGTGTGTGTCTGTGTGTGTCTGGCGGAGTGTGTGTTTGTGTGTGTTTGGCGGCGTGTGTGTTTGTCTGGCGGAGTGTGTGTTTGTCTGGCGGTGTGTGTGTGTGTGTGTGTGTGTGTGTTTGTCTGGCGGTGTGTGTGTGTGTGTTTGTCTGGCGGTGTGTGTGTATGTGTGTGTGTGTGTTTGTCTGGCGGTGTGTGTGTGTGTGTGTGTGTGTGTGTTTGTCTAGCGGTGTGTGTGTGTGTGTGTGTGTTTGTCTAGCGGTGTGTGTGTGTTTGTCTGGCGGAGTGTGTGTGTCTGGCGGAGTGTGTGTGTGTGTTTGTCTGGCGGAGTGTGTGTGTGTGTTTGTCTGGCGGAGTGTGTGTTTGTCTGGCTGTGTGTGTGTGTGTGTGTTTGTCTGGCGGAGTGTGTGTGTGTGTGTGTGTGTGTTTGTCTGGCGGAGTGTGTGTGTGTGTGTGTTTGTCTGGCGGAGTGTGTGTGTGTGTGTGTGTGTGTTTGTCTGGCGGAGTGTGTGTGTGTGTGTGTGTGTGTGTGTGTGTGTTTGTCTGGCGGAGTGTGTGTGTGTGTTTGTCTGGCGGAGTGTGTGTGTGTTTGTCTGGCGGAGTGTGTGTGTGTGTGTGTTTGTCTGGCGGAGTGTGTGTGTTTGTCTGGCGGAGTGTGTGTGTTTGTCTGGCGGAGTGTGTGTGTGTGTCTGTGTGTGTCTGGCGGAGTGTGTGTTTGTGTGTGTTTGGCGGCGTGTGTGTTTGTCTGGCGGAGTGTGTGTTTGTCTGGCGGAGTGTGTGTGTTTGTCTGGCGGAGTGTGTGTGTTTGTCTGGCGGAGTGTGTGTGTTTGTCTGGCGGAGTGTGTGTGTGTCTGTGTGTGTCTGGCGGAGTGTGTGTTTGTGTGTGTTTGGCGGAGTGTGTGTGTGTGTGTGTGTGTTTGTCTGGCGGAGTGTGTGTTTGTGTGTGTTTGGCGGAGTGTGTGTGTGTGTGTGTGTGTGTTTGTCTGGCGGAGTGTGTGTGTTTGTCTGGCGGAGTGTGTGTGTGTCTGTGTGTGTCTGGCGGAGTGTGTGTTTGTGTGTGTTTGGCGGAGTGTGTGTGTGTGTTTGTCTGGCGGAGTGTGTGTTTGTCTGGCTGTGTGTGTGTGTAGCTGTGTGTGTCTGGCGGTGTGTGTGTGTGTCTGGCGGTGTGTGTGTGTGTGTCTGGCAGAGTGTGTGTGTGTGTGTGTTTGTCTGGCGGAGTGTGTGTGTTTGTCTGGCGGAGTGTGTGTGTGTGTTTTTGTCTGCCGGTGTGTGTGTTTGTTTTTGTCTGCCGGTGTGTGTGTGTGTTTGTCTGGCGGTGTGTGTGTGTGTGTTTGTCGTGTGTGTGTGTGTGTGTGTGTGTTTGTCATGCGGTGTGTGTGTTTGTCTGGCGGAGTGTGTGTGTGTGTTTGTCTGGCGGAGTGTGTGTGTGTGTGTGTGTGTGTTTGTCTGGCGGAGTGTGTGTGTGTTTGTCTGGTGGTTGTGTGTGTGTGTGTTTGGCGGTGTGTGTGTTTGTCTGGCGGAGTGTGTGTGTGTGTGTTTGTCTGGCTCACAGGAGGTTGGTGGCACCTTAATTGGGGAGGACAGACTGGTGGTAAAGGCTGGAGCAGAATCAGTGGAATGGTCCCATAGATCAAACATGGTTTCCATTTTCTCCGTTTCAGACATTGTTATGATCCGTCCTCCCCAGCAGCCTCCACTGGTCTGGTTGAGTATGTGAGAGCGAGAGTGAGCGGTATGTGTGCCTGGTCTGTGGTGTGTGTGTGTGAGAGCGAGAGTGAGCAGTATGTGTGCCTGGTCTGTGGTGTGTGTGTGTGTGTCTCTTTGTCCGGTGGTGTGTATATGTGTGTCTGTCTGTGTTACTCCCTCTATAAATCAAGGTGTTTGAGACAGACTGGATGACCCTGGTCTCCCCCCCCCCCCCACACACACACACCACTAGCTACATAACCAAGCAGTGAAGGCTCTCAATCTGAGTCAGACAGCCTCCAGTTGAAAGCCAGGGGGTGAAGCCCAGTTTACAGGGAACAGGGACATGAGTGCTGACTGGAGGAATGTTGAGAGCCCTGGAGTGGATTATGTATTGGGAAAGAACCTGCTGCCTATGCAGATCTTCTTGTGTGTGTGGGTTTATTTTTATAGAGGAGCATTTAGTTGTGTGTGCGCAAATGTTAACATATTTTTCTATTCGGGGGGGCTGTGTGTGTGTGTGTCTACGTGTGTGTGTCTACATGTGTGTGTGTCTGTGTATCATCTCTGACATCCCTGTCCCTCTCCAGAGGTGGAACCAGAGCGGGGGGGTGGTCCAGGGGAACGGCCCCAGAAGAGAAGGTGTTTCTGGGAGTACCGCCACGCTCACGCACGGGACTCTGGGAGACAGAAGAAGACTGGAGGGGAGGTCCGATGGTCCCTCTCCTGGAGCTCTAGCACCCTACCTAGTACCCTATACCGCAGAGAGGGTAAGCACACTAGCACCCTACCTAGTACCCTATACCGCAGAGAGGGTAAGCACACTAGTACTACTTAGCACACATCTTGTAAACTACCTAATGCACTACCTAGAGAGGGTAAGCACACTAGGACTACTTAGCACACATCTTGTAAACTACCTAGTACACTACCTAGAGAGGGTAGGCACCCTACCTCGTCACTTCTTCTCCCTCTGCAGTCATTATAATGAAGTTATTGTGAGTGCTTAGTGCTGCTGGTTCGTAACTCATCCCTCTCTCCTCAGGAAAGAAAGGAAGGCGCAAAGCGAGGAAGACGGACGCCAGCGACCTGACCCCTAACCCTGTGAAGCTCACAAACATCGGCGAACAGCTGCAGAAACTCAACGCCACCATAGATGGGATGGGTCCTGTTAACGACCTGCCTGTTGTGGCCAGGGCACGCTCACGCAAAGAGAAGAACAAACTAGCTTCCAGGTATGGAGGGAGGGAGGGAGGCAAGTTTATTCATTGTTAGGCCCACAGAACAACACCATCTCTATCTATCTAATCTGATGGAGTGTGTCCTGACAGTACTTGTGTGTTCACAGGGCCTGTCGGTTGAAGAAGAAAGCGCAACACGAAGCCAACAAGATCAAGCTGTGGGGACTCAACCAGGAGTACGGTTAGTACCAACATGGCAACCCTAAGCCTCCTCTCCCTTTTCTTCCCCTTCCAAACATGGCAACCCTAACCCTCCTCTCCCTCAACTTCCTTTCCACACCTGGCAACCCTAACCCTCTTCTCCCTTTCCTTCCTTTCAAAACCTGGCAACCCTAACCCTCCTCTCCCTTTCATTCCTCTACAAAACCTGGCAACCAAGGCCTCCTTTCTCTTTCCTTCCCCTATCGAAACCTTGTCACTGACTACTACCAATGTGCTATGGTGAGAATGATTATTGAGAGATCTCTTAAGAACTAAATGCATTCCAAAGGGTAGGTTAAACAGCACAAATTAAATGAAATGTATCATCAATGAGACTATTAAGGCCTATACAGCATTTGCAAAGTCATCAACAGCTATTGTTTCAATTCAACCGAGGGTTCAACTAAAAATAGAGAATTCAACCTAGGGTTCAACTAAAAATAGACAATTCAACCTAGGGTTCAACTACAAATAGACAATTCAACCTAGGGTTCAACTAGACAATTCAACCTAGGGTCCAACTAGATCAAAATCAAATCAAATCAAATTTATTTATATAGCCCTTCGTACATCAGCTGATATCTCAAAGTGCTGTACAGAAACCCAGCCTAAAACCCCAAACAGCAAGCAATGCAGGTGTAGAAGCACGGTGGCTAGGAAAAACTCCCTAGAAAGGCCAAAACCTAGGAAGAAACCTAGAGAGGAACCAGGCTATGTGGGGTGGCCAGTCCTCTTCTGGCTGTGCCGGGTGGAGATTATAACAGAACATGGCCAAGATGTTCAAATGTTCATAAATGACCAGCATGGTCGAATAATAATAATAAGGCAGAACAGTTGAAACTGGAGCAGCAGCACAGCCAGGTGGACTGGGGACAGCAAGGAGTCATCATGTCAGGTAGTCCTGGGGCATGGTCCTAGGGCTCAGGTCCTCCGAGAGAGAGAAGGAGAGAATTAGAGAACGCACACTTAGATTCACACAGGACACCGAATAGGACAGGAGAAGTACTCCAGATATAACAAACTGACCCTAGCCCCCCGACACATAAACTACTGCAGCATAAATACTGGAGGCTGAGACAGGAGGGGTCAGGAGACACTGTGGCCCACTCCGAGGACACCCCCGGACAGGGCCAAACAGGAAGGATATAACCCCACCCACTTTGCCAAAGCACAGCCCCCACACCACTAGAGGGATATCTTCAACCACCAACTTACCATCCTGAGACAAGGCTGAGTATAGCCCACAAAGACCTCTGCCACGGCACAACCCAAGGGGGGGGGGGGGCGCCAACCCAGACAGGATGACCACATCAGTGACTCAACCCACTCAGGTGACGCACCCCCTCCAGGGACGGCATGAGAGAGCCCCAGTAAAGCCAGTGACTCAGCCCCTGTAATAGGGTTAGAGGCAGAGAATCCCAGTGGAAAGAGGGGAACCGGCCAGGCAGAGACAGCAAGGGCGGTTCGTTGCTCCAGAGCCTTTCCGTTCACCCTCCCACTCCTGGGCCAGACTACACTCAATCATATGACCCACTGAAGAGATGAGTCTTCAGTAGAGACTTAAAGGTTGAGACCGAGTTTGCGTCTCTGACATGGGTAGGCAGACCGTTCCATAAAAATGGAGCTCTATAGGAGAAAGCCCTGCCTCCAGCTGTTTGCTTAAAAATTCTAGGGACAATTAGGAGGCCTGCGTCTTGTGACCGTAGCGTACGTGTAGGTATGTACGGCAGGACCAAATCAGAGAGATAGGTAGGAGCAAGCCCATGTAATGCTTTGTAGGTTAGCAGTAAAACCTTGAAATCAGCCCTTGCTTTGACAGGAAGCCAGTGTAGAGAGGCTAGCACTGGAGTAATATGATCAAATTTTTTGGTTCTAGTCAGGATTCTAGCAGCCGTATTTAGCACTAACTGAAGTTTATTTAGTGCTTTATCCGGGTAGCCGGAAAGTAGAGCATTGCAGTAGTCTAACCTGGAAGTGACAAAAGCATGGATTAATTTTTCTGCATCATTTTTGGACAGAAAGTTTCTGATTTTTGCAATGTTACGTAGATGGAAAAAAGCTGTCCTTGAAATGGTCTTGATATGTTCTTCAAAAGAGAGATCAGGGTCCAGAGTAACGCCGAGGTCCTTCACAGTTTTATTTGAGACGACTGTACAACCATTAAGATTAATTGTCAGATTCAACAGAAGATCTCTTTGTTTCTTGGGACCTAGAACAAGCATCTCTGTTTTGTCCGAGTTTAAAAGTAGAAAGTTTGCAGCCATCCACTTCCTTATGTCTGAAACACATTCTTCTAGCAAGGGCAATTTTGGGGCTTCACCATGTTTAATTGAAATGTACAGCTGTGTGTCATCCGCATAGCAGTGAAAGTTAACATTATGTTTTCGAATAACATCCCCAAGAGGTAAAATATATAGTGAAAACAATAGTGGTCCTAAAACGGAACCTTGAGGAACATCGAAATTTACAGTTGATTTGTCAGAGGACAAACCATTCACAGAGACAAACTGATATCTTTCCGACAGATAAGATCTAAACCAGCCCAGAACTTGTCCGTGTAGACCAATTTGGGTTTCCAATCTCTCCAAAAGAATGTGGTGATCGATGGTATCAAAAGCAGCACTAAGGTCTAGGAGCACGAGGACAGATGCAGAGCCTCGGTCCGATGCCATTAAAATGTCATTTACCACCTTCACAAGTGCCGTCTCAGTGCTATGATGGGGTCTAAAACCAGACTGAAGCATTTTGTATACATTGTTTGTCTTCAGGAAGGCAGTGAGTTGTTGCGCAACAGCCTTTTCTAAAATTTTTGAGAGGAATGGAAGATTCGATATAGGCCGATAGTCTTTTATATATTCTGGGTCAAGGTTTGGCTTTTTCAAGAGGCTTTATTACTGCCACTTTTAGTGAGTTTGGTACACATCCGGTGGATAGAGAGACGTTTATTATGTTCAACATAGGAGGGCCAAGCACAGGAAGCAGCTCTTTCAGTAGTTTAGTTGGAATAGGGTCCAGTATGCAGCTTGAAGGTTTAGAGGCCATGATTATTTTCATCATTGTGTCAAGAGATATAGTACTAAAACACTTGAGCGTCTCTCTTGATCCTAGGTCCTGGCAGAGTTGTGCAGACTCAGGACAACTGAGCTTTGAAGGAATACGCAGATTTAAGGAGGAGTCCGTAATTTGCTTTCTAATAATCATAATCTTTTCCTCAAAGAAGTTCATTAATTTATCACTGCTAAAGTGAAAGTCATCCTCTCTTGGGGAATGCTGCTTTTTAGTTAGCTTTGCGACAGTATCAAAAAGGAATTTCGGATTGTTCTTATTTTCCTCAATTAAGTTAGAAAAATAGGATGATCGAGCAGCAGTAAGGGCTCTTCGGTACTGCACAGTACTGTCTTTCCAAGCTAGTCGGAAGACTTCCAGTTTGGTGTGGCGCCATTTCCGTTCCAATTTTCTGGAAGCTTGCTTCAGAGCTCGGTTATTTTCTGTGTACCAGGGAGCTAGTTTCTTATGAGAAATGTTTTTAGTTTTTAGGGGTGCAACTGCATCTAGGGTATTGCGCAAGGTTAAGTTGAGTTCCACAGTTAGGTGGTTAACTGATTTTTGTCCTCTGGCGTCCTTGGGTAGACAGAGGGAATCTGGAAGGACATCAAGGAATCTTTGTGTTGTCTGTGAATTTATAGCACGACTTTTGATGATCCTTGGTTGGGGTCTGAGCAGATTATTTGTTGCAATTGCAAACGTAATAAAATGGTGGTCCGATAGTCCAGGATTATGAGGAAAAACATTAAGATCCACAACATTTATTCCATGGGACAAAACTAGGTCCAGCGTATGACTGTGACAGTGAGTGGGTCCAGAGACATGTTGGACAAAACCCACTGAGTCGATGATGGCTCCGAAAGCCTTTTGGAGTGGGTCTGTGGACTTTTCCATGTGAATATTAAAGTCACCAAAGATTAGAATATTATCCGCTATGACTACAAGGTCCGATAGGAATTCAGGGAACTCAGTGAGGAACGCTGTATATGGCCCAGGAGGCCTGTAAACAGTAGCTATAAAAAGTGATTGAGTAGGCTGCATAGATTTCATGACTAGAAGCTCAAAAGACGAAAACGTATTTTTTTTTTGTAAATTGAAATTTGCTATCGTAAATGTTAGCAACACCTCCGCCTTTGCGGGATGCACGGGGGATATGGTCACTAGTGTAGCCAGGAGGTGAGGCCTCATTTAACACAGTAAATTCATCAGGCTTAAGCCATGTTTCAGTCAGGCCAATCACATCAAGATTATGATCAGTGATTAGTTCATTGACTATAATTGCCTTTGAAGTAAGGGATCTAACATTAAGTAGCCCTATTTTGAGATGTGAGGTATCATGATCTCTTTCAATAATGACAGGAATGGAGGTGGTCTTTATCCTAGTGAGATTGCTAAGGCGAACACCGCCATGTTTAGTTTTGCCCAACCTAGGTCGAGGCACAGACACGGTCTCAATGGTGATAGCTGAGCTGACTATACTGACTGTGCTAGTGGCAGACTCCACTATGCTGGCAGGCTGGCTAACAGCCTGCTGCCTGGCCTGCACCCTATTTCATTGTGGAGCTAGAGGAGTTAGAGCCCTGTCTATGTTGGTAGATAAAATGAGAGCACCCCTCCAGCTAGGATGGAGTCCGTCACTCCTCAGCAGGTCAGGCTTGGTCCTGTTTGTGGGTGAGTCCCAGAAAGAGGGCCAATTATCTACAAATTCTATCTTTTGGGAGGGGCAGAAAACAGTTTTCAACCAGCGATTGAGTTGTGAGACTGCTGTAGAGCTCATCACTCCCCCTAACTGGGAGGGGGCCAGAGACAATTACTCGATGCCGACACATCTTTCTAGCTGATTTACACGCAGAAGCTATGTTGCGCTTGGTGATCTCTGACTGTTTCATCCTAACATCGTTGGTGCCGACGTGGATAACAATATCTCTATACTCTCTACACTCGCCAGTTTTAGCTTTAGCCAGCACCATCTTCAGATTAGCCTTAACGTCGGTAGCCCTGCCCCCCGGTAAACAGTGTATGATGACAGCTGGATGATTCGTTTTAAGTCTAATACTGCGGGTAATGGAGTCGCCAATGACTGGAGTTTTCAATTTGTCAGAGCTAATGGTGGGAAGCTTCGGTGTCTCAGACCCCGTAACGGGAGGAGTAGAGACCAGAGAAGACTCGGCCTCTGACTCCGACCCGCTGCTTAATGGGGAAAACCGGTTGAAAGTTTCTGTCGGCTGAATGAGCGACACCGGTTGAGCGTTCCTACAGCATTTCCTTCCAGAAACCGTGAGAAAGTTGTCCGGCTGCGGGGACTGTGCCAGGGGATTTATACTACTATCTGTACTTACTGGTGGCACAGACGCGGTTTCATCCTTTCCTACACTGAAATTACCCTTGCCTAGCGATTGCGTCTGAAGCTGGGCTTGTAGCACAGCTATCCTCGCCGTAAGGCGAGTACAGCGACTGCAATTAGAAGGCTTCATGTTAATGTTACTACTTAGCTTCGGCTGTTGGAGGTCCTGACGAACCGTGTCCAGATAAAGCGTCCGGAGTGAAAAAGTTGAGTTGGAAAAAACAAAAATATAAACGGTAATTAAAAAGTAAAAACCGTAAATTTGTCAGGTAGCAAAACAGGTTGGCAACAAAACGCACAGCAACTCAAAAACAAGTCTGCAAGTCGTAGACTTGACAATTCAAGACAAGACGAGACTAGACAATTCAACCTAGGGTTCAACTAGACAATTCAACCTAGGGTCCAACTAAAAATAGACAATTCAGCCTAGGGTCCAACTAAAAATAGACAATTCAACCTAGGGTCCAACTAAAAATAGACAATTCAACCTAGGGTTCAACTAAAAATAGACAATTCAACCTAGGGTCCAACTAAAAATAGACAATTCAACCTAGGGTCCAACTAGACAATTCAACCTAGGGTCCAACTAGACAATTCAACCTAGGGTTCAACTAGACAATTCAACCTAGGGTCCAACTAGACAATTCAACCTAGGGTCCAACTAAAAATAGACAATTCAAGCTTTGTTTGATTTCAATTTTATTTCCAAGTTAATCACTAATATGTTGGATTTACGTCTCCATCTCAAACAGAAATCTAAGTTAAAGAATGCACTTTACATCAAGTTTGATTTGATTTAGTCCTATTCCTTAACTTTGATTCTTGGTTGAGATTGAGACGTGAATCCAACACATAAATGATTAATTTGTAGACAAACTGGAATTAAAGCCAGACTCAGTCAGTGGCAAAAAATAGATCTACATCTCAACACAATTCAATATCACTTTTAGAAAGCCTTTTAACTTATCGACAAGTTAACAAATAATATGTTGGATTCACATGTCCAACTAATCCAAAAATACACTTTTTTTTAAGCCAGTAGCTCGGGTTAAACTATCCAAGCATTCGATATCCTTTAAATGTTGATATCTGGCTGCGTTATTACAATTCAATACTAGTTCTGTAAGACCGTAAACAGCCTAAAGTTAAGGCTGTCTGACAAAGTAATGTAGTAGTATTTATTCAGCCTTAAAAGGAGTAACACATCCATGGCCACATGTTGAGGTTCGTCTACAGTAACTATACATGTCTTCTCATGTCTTCATAGAAAGCGCGCAGGTCTGCGGAGATGTTCACGATTGCTCTAATAATCTGAACAGAATCTCAAACAGCGTTGGTCACTTGGACCAACTGTAATCCAGGTCATTTGGTTGTGCTGTCAGATGAGGCACAGTGATAACACGTTCATTTCTGACTATGTATTCCCACTTCAACTGTGTTGTGCGTTTAAATGGTTGAAAGTGCAGTGAAACACATTTAGACATCTTAACTAAAACATCGGACGTTGTTTTCCCATTGGAATTTGTCTTTTTTAGGCGGTTGGTTGAAAGCATAGTGATAACACTGGGATTTGTCTTTTAGGCGGTTGGTTGAAAGCATAGTGATAACACTGGGATTTGTCTTTTAGGCAGTCGGTTGAAAGCATAGTGATAACACTGCGATTTGTCTTTTAGGAGGTTGGTTGAAAGCATAGTGATAACACTGGGATTTGTCTTTTAGGAGGTTGGTTGAAAGCATAGTGATAACACTGGGATTTGTCTTTTAGGAGGTTGGTTGAAAGCATAGTGATAACACTGGGATTTGTCTTTTAGGAGGTTGGTTGAAAGCATAGTGAAAACACTGGGATTTGTCTTTTAGGAGGTTGGTTGAAAGCATAGTGATAACACTGGGATTTGTCTTTTAGGAGGTTGGTTGAAAGCATAGTGATAACACTGGGATTTGTCTTTTAGGAGGTTGGTTGAAAGCATAGTGATAACACTGGGATTTGTCTTTTAGGAGGTTGGTTGAAAGCATAGTGATAACACTGGGATTTGTCTTTTAGGCAGTTGGTTGAAAGCATAGTGATAACACTGGGATTTGGCTTTTAGGAGGTTGGTTGAAAGCATAGTGATAACACTGGGATTTGTCTTTTAGGAGGTTGAAAGCATAGTGATAACACTGGGATTTGTCTTTTAGGCAGTTGGTTGAAAGCATAGTGAAAACACTGGGATTTGTCTTTTAGGAGGTTGAAAGCATAGTGATAACACTGGGATTTGTCTTTTAGGCGGTTGGTTGAAAGCATAGTGAAAACACTGGGATTTGTCTTTTAGGAGGTTGGTTGAAAGCATAGTGATAACACTGGGATTTGTCTTTTAGGAGGTTGGTTGAAAGCATAGTGATAACACTGGGATTTCCACTACTTCTGGCTGTCTTTTTGAGTGGGAAGATAAAGGTTGAAATCTGATTGAACAACATCTCAACCAGGGGTGAAAGTAGAATCCATTTCTTCCCGGGTCGGGACCTCCTACGTGTGCAAGCGCTCCTAAAACAATCCCTTCCCAGGTCTCCTTTACTAGGCTGCCTGCGCTCATCCACTCACAACATATTACCTCCCAGCAGCGCTCCTAAAACAATCCCTTCCCAGGTCTCCTTCACTAGGCTGTCTGCGCTCATCCACTCACAACATATTACCTCCCAGCAGCGCTCCTAAAACAATCCCTTCCCAGGTCTCCTTCACTAGGCTGCCCGCGCTCATCCACTCACAACATATTACCTCCCAGCAGCGCTCCTAAAACAATCCCTTCCCAGGTCTCCTTCACTAGGCTGTCTGCGCTCATCCACTCACAACATATTACCTCCCAGCAGCGCTCCTAAAACAATCCCTTCCCAGGTCTCCTTCACTAGGCTGCCCGCGCTCATCCACTCACAACATATTACCTCCCAGCAGCGCTCCTAAAACAATCCCTTCCCAGGTCTCCTTCACTAGGCTGTCCGCGCTCATCCACTCACAACATATTACCTCCCAGCAGCGCTCCTAAAACAATCCCTTCCCAGGTCTCCTTCACTAGGCTGTCTGCGCTCATCCACTCACAACATATTACCTCCCAGCAGCGCTCCTAAAACAATCCCTTCCCAGGTCTCCTTCACTAGGCTGCCCGCGCTCATCCACTCACAACATATTACCTCCCAGCAGCGCTCCTAAAACAATCCCTTCCCAGGTCTCCTTCACTAGGCTGTCCGCGCTCATCCACTCACAACATATTACCTCCCAGCAGCGCTCCTAAAACAATCCCTTCCCAGGTCTCCTTCACTAGGCTGCCTGCGCTCATCCACTCACAACATATTACCTCCCAGCAGCGCTCCTAAAACAATCCCTTCCCAGGTCTCCTTCACTAGGCTGTCCGCGCTCATCCACTCACAACATATTACCTCCCAGCAGCGCTCCTAAAACAATCCCTTCCCAGGTCTCCTTCACTAGGCTGTCTGCGCTCATCCACTCACAACATATTACCTCCCAGCAGCGCTCCTAAAACAATCCCTTCCCAGGTCTCCTTCACTAGGCTGCCCGCGCTCATCCACTCACAACATATTACCTCCCAGCAGCGCTCCTAAAACAATCCCTTCCCAGGTCTCCTTCACTAGGCTGCCTGCGCTCATCCACTCACAACATATTACCTCCCAGCAGTGGAGAATAGAAAGAGACGTCTGTTACACGAAACACCAAGAAGTGTAAAGACAGAATGAATGTGTCCACTGCTGTCCGCGGGCCTTTCAGACACTCTTCTCTGCCTTGGCAAAATGTCCGTGTTCTCGTCCACCCACATGGCGTTTTGGAGCGTAGGCTATACCACCCGTTTTCACGTCCATTTCTCATGCATCTGACATGCGGTAATGATAAATAAGGGTGTAATATCCTACAGTTTTCTAGACATTTAGTTTTAATTCTGGTGATAGACTCGTGTTTTACCGTTATGGAGCACCCCCGCTATTCATTCTGCCAGGATGCCGTACTGCCTTACTTTCACCCCTAGTCTCAACCAAGTATTACCCACATTTCCACGTTGAAATGACGTGGTGAGCCCATTGGGAAGCTACAGATGTAGGATCTTCATTTTTGAGTTTGCAACAGTGGGAAAATAATCCTGCAACAACAGGAAATCTGAATTATTATGTGGACTATAATTTCTTGTAGGGGTTGATACATTTTTACATTAGTGCAAAATAAGTCTGACATTTTAAAGTGGAAATTACAAACTTTAGAAGCCTTTGTAAACTTGCAGTGTATTCAAGGTTTTCATTTCCTGCAGTGCAGGAAAATTCTCAGCAACAAAAGACGGATCAAATTAAGATCCTACATCTCTGTATTGTACATCTGCATAATGGTTTCTATGGTACAGCAGTAGGGGAACATAGAACAAAGACGCTCTTCCCCCCGCTGCTCCTCTCCTCTGTAAAACAACCCGCTCTGTGTATCAGGTAGAACGTCACAGTAACACTGATGGGAATGCAACACAGCACACCGCCTATAGCGGAGCTGAAGTGTAACCCTCCCTCCCTCTTTCCCTAGTTGGACCTAACCCTCCTTTTCCTCTCCAGATAAACCTAGCAACCCTACCCTCCCCCAATCCAAACCTGGCAACTCAAAACCTCTTCTCCCCTTTCCTCTGCCCAAACCCGGCAACTTCCCCACCTCCCTCCCCTACCCAGTCCCATCCAGACCTGACAATCTCCCTCTGCTCTCCATCCTCTCCCCCAGTCAAATCTCCCACTCCTCTCCCCCAGTCAAATTTCCCCTCCGCTTCCCCAGTCAAACCTGGCAACCCCGGGTTAACCTGTTGGAATCTTCCCAACAGCTCTTTTGTTGCTGGAATTCCAAACATTCCAGAAGGCGGGCCAACATTCCGCTGCCTGAACGGGCGGGGGCTTGTGATTTGGCCTTAGTCCCCTTCCTTCCCTCCATCCGTCACTAACAGAGGTCTAGGAGCTGGAGGCTAGGCAGGAGTTTCACCTCATTTGCTCCCTCTCTTCATTTCCTCCCTTGCTCTCTCTCTCACCCCCCACCACCCCATAAACATACACACTCCCCTCTCTCTTCCTCCCTTTCTCTCATTTTATATGTGTATACAAGCCTCATGTTTCCATGTGTATAAGCAGTGGACTGGGGAGTTCACTTCGAAATGACTGGAGCTGGGACACCTGCCAACTCTGGACAGCCTGACCTCCATTACTCTACAAAGTAGTGTGTGTGTGTCCGTGTGTCCGTGTGTGTGTGTCCGTGTGTTTAGTGTCTCCCAGAGAGCCTGTCCTTTGGAGGCAATAGAAGGAAATCTGGAGCGAAGGATGTGTGTGAGAGGAGGGGAGGGGAGGGCTGTGTCCCCTACAGGGAGATTATTATCTGTATTAAGGAGACAGAGAGCATTATGGGAACTGTAGTACATCATGCTGCATTATCCATCTTCTAACTACCTGCCAACTGAAGCCCATTCAAATAGAGCACATTGATTTCATTATACTATGAACTGAATAGTATACTGCTACTTCAACAGATTTTTATGTGTGTGTGTGTGTGTGTGTGTGTGTGTGTGTGTGTGGTGTGGTGTGTGTGTGTGTGTGTGTAGAGAACCTTTTGGGGGCGTTGCTGAGGATCAAGGAGGTGATTGGTCAGAGGGTGGAGCGCAGCGGAGAGGAGGTGGACAAAGATGAACGAGGGATGACCCAGAGACTGGAGGACATACTGAAAGAGTCCAGTGGTGAGGGAGGGGGGAGGGGATTTTCTGGGAATTATTTTTAAATGTTTTATTGTTGGACATAAAAGAGTAAAAACACCAGCCAAGTGTTTTTATTTTTGGAAATCTGTTCCAAAGTATTCCCACGCATAATAGAGCGGTATATGTGAAATGTAAGCCAGGCTTGTGAGATGATGATGTTTTAGATAAATATTATACAGTACTGTTATACAGTACCATTCCAGGGTTTTTCTTTATGTTTTCTATTTTCTAATAGTGAAGACATCAAACTATGAAATAACACATATGGAATCATTTAGTAACAAAAAGAAAGTGTTAAACAAATGTAAATATATTTAACATTCTTCAAATAGCCACCCTTTGCCTTGATGACAGCTTTGCACACTCTTGGCATTCTCTCAACCAGCTTCACCTGGAATGCTTTTCCAATGGCCTTGAAGGAGTGCTTTTTTTTCACTCTGCGGTCCAACTCATCCCAAACCACCTCAATCTTGGTAAAATAGCCCTTACACAGCCTGGAGGTGTGTTGGGTCATTGTCCTGTTGAAAAACAAATGATAGTCCCTCTAAGGCTAAACCAGATGGGATGGCGTGTTGCTGCAGAATGCTGTGGTAGCCATGCTGGTTAAGTGTGCCTTGAATTCTAAATAAATCACAGGCAGTGTCACCAGCAAAGCTCCCCCACACCATCACACCTCCTCCATGCTTCACGATGGGAAATGCACATGGGGACATCATCCATTCACCCACACCGCATCTCACAAAGACACTGCGGTTGGAACCAAAAATCTCCAATTTGGACTCCAGACCAAAGGACATATTTCCACCGATCTAATGTCCATTGCTCATGTTTCTTGGCCCAAGCAAGTCTCTTCATATTATTAGTGTCCTTTAGTAGTGGTTTCTTTGCAGCAATTTGACCACGAAGGCCTGATTCACACAGTCTCCTCTGAACAGTTGATGTTGAGATGTGTCTGTTACTTGAACTTTGTAAATAATTGATTTGGGCTGCAATTTCTGAGGCTGGTAACTCTAATGAACTTATCCTCTGCAGCAGAGGTAACTCTGGGTCTTCCTTTCCTGTGGCAGTCCTCATGAGAGCCAGTGTCATCTCAGCACTTGATGGTTTTTGCGACTGCACTTGAACTTTCAAAGTTCTTGACATTTTCCATATTGGCTGACCTTCATGTCTTAAAGTAATGATGGACTGTTGTTTCTCTTTGCTTATTTGAGCTGTTCTTGCCATATTAATAATATGGATATTTTACCAAATAAGGCTATCTTCTGTATATCCCCTACCATGTCACAACACAACTGATGGGCTCAAATGCATTAAGAAGGAAATACATTCCACAAATTATCTTTTAAGAAGCTACACCTGTTATTTTAAATGTATTCCTGGTGACTACCTCATGAAGCTGGTTGAGAGAATTTCAAGAGTGCACAAAGCTGTCATCAAGGCAAAAGCAGGCTATTTAAAGAATTTAAAATATAAAATATATTTTGATTTGTTTAACACTTTTTTTTGGTTACTACATGATTCCATATGTGTTATTTCATAGTGTTTATGTCCTCACTATTATTGTACAATGTAGAAAATTAAAGAAAAACCCCTGAATGAGTAGGTGCTCTAAAACTTTTGACCAGTAAAGTGAATGTTTGGGCTTCTTGTGGTCAATTTCTAGTCTACTAATTATTTGTAATTATGTTCCTGCCCCCTGACCATCCGCCCCAAGAAATATTATCCTGAATCTAGTTGATGATCCCTGTACTAAAGGATCCAGCGGTGGGAGATGGAGGGAAAGGAAGTGAGAGAGATGGAGGGAAAGGAAGTGAGAGAGAGAGATGGAGGGAAAGGAAGTGAGAGAGAGAGATGGAGGGAAAGGAAGTGAGAGAGAGAGATGGAGGGAAAGGAAGTGAGAGAGAGATGGAGGGAAAGGAAGTGAGAGAGAGATGGAGGGAAAGGAAGTGAGAGAGAGAGATGGAGGGAAAGGAAGTGAGAGAGAGAGATGGAGGGAAAGGAAGTGAGAGAGAGAGATGGAGGGAAAGGAAGTGAGAGAGAGATGGAGGGAAAGGAAGTGAGAGAGATGGAGGGAAAGAAAGTGAGAGAGATGGAGGGGACCGAGGGAAAGGAAGGGGGAGAGAGAGGGAGGGGACCGAGGGAAAGGAAGGGGGAGAGAGAGGGAGGGGAGAGAGAGGAAGGGGACTGAGGGAAAGGAAAGGGGAGAGAGAGGGAGGGGACTGAGGGAAAGGAAGGGGGAGAGAGAGGGAGGGGACCGAGGGAAAGGAAGGGGGAGAGAGAGGGAGGGGAGAGAGAGGAAGGGGACTGAGGGAAAGGAAGGGGGAGAGAGAGGGAGGGGACCGAGGGAAAGGAAGGGGGAGAGAGAGGGAGGGGACCGAGGGAAAGGAAGGGGGAGAGAGAGGGAGGGGACCGAGGGAAAGGAAGGGGGAGAGAGAGGGAGGGGACCGAGGGAAAGGAAGGGGGAGAGACAGGGAAGGGAAAGAGAGGAAGGGGACAGAGAGAGGGAGGGGACCGAGGGAAAGGAAGGGGGAGAGACAGGGAAGGGAGAGAGAGGAAGGGGACAGAGAGAGGGAGGGGACAGAGAGAGGGAGGGGACCGAGGGAAAGGAAGGGGGGGAGAGAGGGAGGGGACCGAGGGAAAGGAAGGGGGAGAGACAGGGAAGGGAAAGGAAGGGGGAGAGACAGGGAAGGGAGAGAGAGGAAGGGGACAGAGAGAGGGAGGGGACCGAGGGAAAGGAAGGGGGAGAGACAGGGAAGGGAGAGAGAGGAAGGGGACAGAGAGAGGAAGGGGACAGAGAGAGGGAGGGGACAGAGAGAGGGAGGGGACCGAGGGAAAGGAAGGGGGGGAGAGAGGGAGGGGACCGAGGGAAAGGAAGGGGGAGAGACAGGGAAGGGAAAGGAAGGGGGAGAGAGAGGGAGGGGACCGAGGGAAAGGAAGGGGGAGAGAGAGGGAGGGGACTGAGGGAAAGGGAGGGGACCGAGGGAAAGGAAGGGGGAGAGAGAGGGAGGGGACCGAGGGAAAGGCAGGGGGAGAGAGAGGGAGGGGACCGAGGGAAAGGCAGGGAGAGAAAGAGGGAGGGGACCGAGGGAAAGGCAGGGAGAGAGAGAGGGAGGGGACCGAGGGAAAGGCAGGGAGAGGGAGGGGACCAAGGGAGAGGACCGAGGGAAAGGAAGGGGGAGAGAGAGGGAGGGGACCGAGGGAAAGGAAGGGGGAGAGAGAGGGAGGGGACCGAGGGAAAGGAAGGGGGAGAGAGAGGGAGGGGACCAAGGGAAAGGGAGGGGACCGAGGGAAAGGAAGGGGGAGAGAGAGGGAGGGGACCGAGGGAAAGGAAGGGGGAGAGAGAGGGAGGGGACCGAGGGAAAGGAAGGGGGAGAGAGAGGGAGGGGACCGAGGGAAAGGCAGGGGGAGAGGAAGATGGAGGGAAAGGAAGGGAGAGAGGTAGATGAAGGAAGGGAAAGGAAGGGAGAGAGGTAGATGGAGGGAGGGAAAGGAATTGAGAGAGGTAGATGGAGGGAGGGGGGAGGGAGGGAAAGGAAGGGAGAGAGGAAGATGGAGGGAGGGGACGGAGGGAAAGGAAGGGAGAGAGAGAGGGAGGGGACCAAGGGAAAGGGAGGGGACCGAGGGAAAGGAAGGGGGAGAGAGAGGGAGGGGACCGAGGGAAAGGAAGGGGGAGAGAGAGGGAGGGGACCGAGGGAAAGGAAGGGGGAGAGAGAGGGAGGGGACCGAGGGAAAGGCAGGGGGAGAGGAAGATGGAGGGAAAGGAAGGGAGAGAGGTAGATGAAGGAAGGGAAAGGAAGGGAGAGAGGTAGATGGAGGGAGGGAAAGGAATTGAGAGAGGTAGATGGAGGGAGGGGGGAGGGAGGGAAAGGAAGGGAGAGAGGAAGATGGAGGGAGGGGACGGAGGGAAAGGAAGGGAGAGAGGTAGATGGAGGGAGGTTGACGGAGGGAAAGGAAGGGAGAGAGGTAGATGGAGGGAGGGAAAGGAAGGGAGAGAGATGGACGGAGGGAAAGGAAGGGAGAGAAGCAGGGAGGGAGGACGGAGGGAAAGGAATTGAGAGAAGCAGGGAGGGAGGACGGAGGGAAAGGAATTGAGAGAGGTAGATGGAGGGAAAGGAAGGGAGAGAGGAAGATGGAGGGAGGGAAAGGAAGGGAGAGAGGAAGATGGAGGGAGGCAAAGGAAGGGAGAGAGGTAGATGGAGGGAGGGAAAGGAAGGGAGAGAGGAAGATGGAGGGAAAGGAAGGGAGAGAGGAAGATGGAGGGAGGAAAAGGAAGGGAGAGAGGAAGATGGAGGGAGGGAAAGGAAGGGAGAGAGGAAGATGGAGGGAGGGAAAGGAAGGGAGAGTGGAAGATGGGGGGAGGGAAAGGAAGGGAGAGAGGGAGGTGGATGGAGGGAAAGGAAGGAACATCTTGTATCTCTATTCTAACCTCAACATCTGTGTGTTCTCAGGTCCTCTAGTGGCTGGACGGACCAAAGAGTTTGTCCAGAGGATCCTGGAGGTGAGTGGAGGGGGGCTGACCAAGGCTGGGGCCAAGGGCAAAGACACACAGACCCCCCCTGCACCGGGAGAGGAGACAGCTGCCTAATGTACCCCCCATCACCCCTGATCCCCCCCTGGACCAGGAGAGGGGACAGCTGCCTAATGTACCCCCCATCACCCCTGACCCCCCCTGGACCAGGAGAGGGGACAGCTGCCTAATGTACCCCCCCCATCACCCCTGACCCACCCTGGACCAGGAGAGGAGACAGCTGCCTAATGGACTGGCCAACACCACCAGCTCCCCTGCCCCACCCTGGACCAGGAGAGGAGACAGCTGCCTAATGGACTGGCCAACACCACCAGCTCCCCTGCCCCACCCTGGACCAGGAGAGGAGACAGCTGCCTAATGGACTGGCCAACACCACCAGCTCCCCTGCGACACCCCTCGGACACAGCCATCCACTCATACCGTCCCCCACTACACTCTGTCACCTGGAGAATAGGTGGATGGAGAAAGGGATGGAGAAAGAGAGGGAGGAGCAGATGGAGGAGGTGGGGGAGACTGAGGTTTGAGTTCAAACCTCCTCTGTTTCAGCTCTGTTTCCTTCTGTCTCTTCAGTAGCGCTCTGTAACTTCTTACCTTCAGCTAATCACCAACACAGGCTAGCTGCTGACCATGTGTGTGTGAGTCAGCTGATCTGTGGCTGTGTGTGTGTGTGCGTGTGTGTGTGTGTAGTATGAATGTGTGTGGTTGGTTTAATCTCTCCCTTCTTCAGTAAACTGTATTGGTATCCCATTGTGCCTATATGAATAGACATTGCACTGTTTGTAGATGATAGAGAAGTTGGCAAGGGGTTGGCATGAGGGTAGGGTAAGGAGAGAAGTTGGAGGGGAGGGGGGGGGGGGTCATGTTCAGTAGGCCACAACGTTCCTTGCAAGGTTCAGAAAGAAATAGACTGTATGGAACAGATGTGCATCTCTGACATCTAGAGTAAGGAGTAATGTCTTCTCTATTCACAACATTGCTATCTGCAACGTTTAGCAGGCTTGGTTACACCCTCCTGGAATCAACCCTGCTAGTAAACATCAGTGGGATGAGCCTTTTTTGACCAGCGAGCGACATAATTGGTGCTTGCCACAGAGGGCATAAATGAGCACTTTGATTCGTAGCTGTATCCTGTCTATTCCCCTTTGAGAAATACCTGGGTCCTGTTCATCAGGCACTAAATGTAACAAAAATGACTGAAACAGGGAATATTACCTGGACTTCTCCAATAAGAAATGCAAATGTTTGTTTTCTCCATTGCAAAACATCTTAAAACGTTTTGTTAGGTGCCCTAATGAACATGACCCTGAACATGCAAGTTCCTTCTCTCAGAACGACCAGAGAACAGAGGATGAACTGTGATCACACCAAACATCAAAGCAACTGTAGCAGCTAAGACTTGCGGAGCTTTCGTCACAGAGTTAGAAGAAAGAAAAATGTACTTTAAAAAAAGTAGCTATTAAATCCAACCGACCAAAGATGACACGAACAGCTGACATTTCAAAGAACTGAAATGAAAGCTGAAGTGATCGGCTGTTACCCAACCCTCTCCCTCCTACTACTGCTGTTATCCAACCCTCTCACTCCTACTACTGCTGTTACCCAACCCTCTCCCTCCTACTACTGCTGTTATCCAACCCTCTCACTCCTACTACTGCGGTTACCCAACCCTCTCACTCCTACTACTGCTGTTACCCAACCCTCTCACTCCTACTACTGCTGTTACCCAACCCTCTCACTCCTACTACTGCTGTTACCCAAACCTCTCACTCCTACTACTGCTGTTACCCAACCCTCTCCCTCCTACTACTGCTGTTACCCAACCCTCTCCCTCCTACTACTGCTGTTACCCAACCCTCTCCCTCCTACTACTGCTGTTACCCAACCCTCTCACTCCTACTACTGCTGTTACCCAACCCTCTCACTCCTACTACTGCTGTTACCCAACCCTCTCACTCCTACTACTGCTGTTACCCAAACCTCTCACTCCTACTACTGCTGTTACCCAACCCTCTCCCTCCTACTACTGCTGTTACCCAACCCTCTCCCTCCTACTACTGCTGTTACCCAACCCTCTCCCTCCTACTACTGCTGTTACCCAACCCTCTCACTCCTACTACTGCTGTTACCCAACCCTCACTCCTACTACTGCGGTTACCCAACCCTCTCACTCCTACTACTGCGGTTACCCAACCCTCTCACTCCTACTACTGCTGTTACCCAACCCTCTCACTCCTACTACTGCTGTTACCCAACCCTCTCACTCCTACTACTGCCGTTATCCAACCCTCTCCCTCCTACTACTGCCGTTATCCAACCCTCTCCCTCCTACTACTGCCGTTACCCAACCCTCTCACTCCTACTACTGCTGTTACCCAACCCTCTCACTCCTACTACTGCTGTTACCCAACCCTCTCCCTCCTACTACTGCTGTTACCCAACCCTCTCCCTCCTACTACTGCTGTTACCCAACCCTCTCACTCCTACAACTGCTGTTACCCAACCCTCTCACTCCTACTACTGCGGTTACCCAACCCTCTCACTCCTACTACTGCTGTTACCCAACCCTCTCACTCCTACTACTGCTGTTACCCAACCCTCTCACTCCTACTACTGCTGTTACCCAAACCTCTCACTCCTACTACTGCTGTTACCCAACCCTCTCCCTCCTACTACTGCTGTTACCCAACCCTCTCCCTCCTACTACTGCTGTTACCCAACCCTCTCACACCTACTACTGCTGTTACCCAACCCTCTCCCTCCTACTACTGCTGTTACCCAACCCTCTCCCTCCTACTACTGCTGTTACCCAACCCTCTCACTCCTACTACTGCTGTTACCCAACCCTCTCACTCCTACTACTGCTGTTACCCAACCCTCTCACTCCTACTACTGCTGTTACCCAACCCTCTCACTCCTACTACTGCTGTTACCCAACCCTCTCACTCCTACTACTGCTGTTACCCAACCCTCTCACTCCTACTACTGCTGTTACCCAACCCTCTCACTCCTACTACTGCTGTTACCCAACCCTCTCACTCCTACTACTGCTGTTACCCAACCCTCTCACTCCTACTACTGCTGTTACCCAACCCTCTCACTCCTACTACTGCTGTTACCCAACCCTCTCACTCCTACTACTGCTGTTACCCAACCCTCTCACTCCTACTACTGCTGTTATCCAACCCTCTCCCTCCTACTACTGCTGTTACCCAACCCTCTCACTCCTACTACTGCTGTTACCCAACCCTCTCACTCCTACTACTGCTGTTATCCAACCCTCTCCCTCCTACTACTGCTGTTACCCAACCCTCTCACTCCTACTACTGCCGTTATCCAATCATTGTATCATCAATCTGAAGATGAAGTTGAATTGATTCATTTAAAAAAAACGTTGATCGTTTTGATGTTTACCCTCACACATTCTTTATGAAAAGGATGCCTTTTGCTACCTGTATTATTGCCAAAAAATGGTTGATTTGATACATCAATCAGACATTCATTAAATCACTGTTAACATTTCAATCTGAGAGGAGTGTTGGGTAAGGCTAGCGTATACAGGACATGCCCATAGAGATGAATAGAGGGTGCACTTCCCATAAAGTTAGGTGTTCTCTCTTTCCCATCTCTATGGAAGTGACTGAAAGCTCCTATCGGTCTGCCTTTAGCGCTACAGCATAACGCTGTCTGGGTGTTTGTGTTCGATATAAACAGAAAACACAAAGGGATGCGTCTGTCCTCCACGCCTTCTCCACGCCTTCTCCACGCCTTCTGCTTCGTCCGACTCCTAATGTGAACCTGTAGTGCACCTTCCTTTCTTAAAGGCAACAAGAGTCAACAGCTATTGTGGTGGAGCGTTTTTGTTACATTTGTCTTTAAAGTTGTTTCTGTTTTGTTGCTTTGTTTACTCACAAAGCCATGCTCCCACAAAGTGGGGATGGTCTTATAGCGACTAGAGTGTCTGAGTTCTGTTCTGCCCATAGAGTTAGAAAGAGGGTCTCCTTTTTTTTCTACAGCCCTCTTTCTAACTCTATGGTGCTGCCTTTGTTGGCCAAGCCAAAGGTGGTGTTGTAGCAGAAGTCCGACGTGATGCAGACCAGAGAACATTGTGTTTTAAAGGCCAGAGAGTGTCGTTGGTCACGCCAGTCACAAAACCTATTTGCACTGCGGTGGGTACAACCAAACACCTTCTAAAGAGTCATGTATCTGCACCTTTTTTTTTTTTTTTTAAACAAGATTACTGATTGGCAGCCTATTTGTTGTATTTGGTCATGGTTTTCAGCAACAGAAACTGTTGTCTGGGTCTGTAAATGGTGAATATGGTTTCTGGTTCAGTATACTATACGGTGCTTTGGTGAAATGTAACTTCTCACCTGAGCAACAACGTGGCAGAACATTCTGCTAACGTTAAAAGGGCAATGTTGTGTTAACCTAGAAAGGGCAATGTTGTGTTAACCTAGAAAGGGCAATGTTGTGTTAACCTAGAAAGGGCAATGTTGTGTTAACCTAGAAAGGGCAATGTTGTGTTAACCTAGAAAGGGCAATGTTGTGGTAACCTAGAAAGGGCAATGTTGTGTTAACCTAGAAAGGGCAATGTTGTGTTAACCTAGAAAGGGCAATGTTGTGGTAACCTAGAAAGGGCAATGTTGTGGTAACCTAGAAAGGGCAATGTTGTGGTAACCTAGAAAGGGCAATGTTGTGGTAACCTAGAAAGGGCAATGTTGTGCTGAAGTTGAAACTTTGTTAAAGGTCCAATGCAGCCATTTTATCTTAATATCAAATATTTCTGAGTGAAAATGAAGTACCTGACCCTGTTCAGCAGTCTTATGGCTTGGGGGTAGAAGCTGTTAAGGAGCCTTTTGGACCTAGACTTGGCGCTCCTGTACCTCTTGCCGTGCAGTGGAAATATATATAAAACACAGGAAATCAAAATGTTGTCTGCACTGGGCCTTTAACGTTGAAAGGGAAATGTGTTAACATAGAGAGTGGAATGTTGTGTTCAAGTTGAAAGGCAAATGTTGTGTTTGTAGTGCCTACTAGATCTATGAGCCACATAACCTACAGTACAGTATGCCTGAACAAAACAACCTAGCAATGAACATACCTACTGGGCACAGATTGGTTTAATCAACGTTGTTTCCACTTCATTTCAAATGAATTTATGTTGACCCAACGTGGAATAAACATTGAATTGCCGTCTGTGCCCAGTGGGGTTTTCCCCAACGATGTACACAGTCAAAGCAACCAAACAAGAGGAGAAATAAATACATTCACGGCAGGACAATTTCAGAGGTGGGAGTGACAGATCGCCATGGCGATGTTAAGCAATACTCTTCTGTTTTTTCAAAGAGAACCAAGCTTGAGAAACCCGGGCTGCGTTCCAGAGCCAATGTTCCATTCTCACCTATGGAAGTTCCATCCATTAGAACGCCGCTCCAGCAGGCTAAAGGGTCATTTACCTTCAACTATTTGGTGCTCAGGTCCACCGGCTGCTGCTGGTCCTCAATACTGAGGTGTGAAGATACATAGAAACACCAATGTCCTGTTTCAATACTTTTAAAAACATCCTTCTCTTCCTTGACATTATCACTAATATGATTTTCAAGGAGGAGAGGAAAGAAGGAATGCAGCATTTTTAAAAGTTTAAAACAGAGCAAGAGGACACAGGCTGGTTATTACACAGTACAAAAACGGAAAAACTCCTTATCGGGCTTCAATCTGGAACGTTTCCGTGTAACTTTGGTAGTCCTGAATGCAGCCCGGAGCACTATAAGGGAACACGATGCCAAAGACAGATGGTGGCTGGATTAAAAGAAGAGACACTGGAGAGGACGACCAAATGGACAGGCAGGTCTGACATTACGTTGAGGCACCTTTTACTAGGGGACAGGCCTCTTCCAAATCAACCCAAAACAACACAATGCTCTCTGAATGTTTTTTTTTAACGTTACTCATAATGTGTATCATGATGAACTCACAAACACACGTTGTGATTTGAGCTCACAGTGGCTAGTATGATAATCATCATCTCTTTTAGGGGTGAACAGTAACTTCCGCGTAAGTGACATTTTCCCATTGATTTCAATACATGACTAAGTGACAATTCGACTCAAAGTTAGGACTTTCTGTGTTCCAAATGTCCATACTAGCATACTACTGTACTATGTATTATGGAGCAATGTAGTGGGCAGATAGTGTTGTGTACCCAGTGGGCAAAAGCTGGTTGAAGTAATAATTACAACTAGTTTATTACCAGAACTGGTTGTAATCTGGTCCTGATAAAGTCATGTCTTTCAAGCTGGTTAGTATTGAAATTGGAATGCAAGCTTTGGTTGATTGCCTCGCTCTGTGTTGGTAAAATGGTGGAGAGTGAGTGTTACTGTACTGTGGTTATATATTTCTCTCTCTGGGAGGCTTCTCTTCTCCACACACACACACACACCGTGCCAGAATAGTCACACGATCTCTTCTCTGGCAGGAGCACTAGCACTGCCCTCCTGCTGCTTTCTGCAACAACAACAACAACTGTAGAAATAACTAACAAACTCACAAACTGTTGTTTTTTTCCTCCCACTTAGGCCTACACTAACTGGATGTGTTTTTTCCCTTCCTGTTCATGTACCGTTTCATGGGTTGTGTTTTGGGTTAACTTTGATGGAGCGGGAGTGGCGGCGAGGTCTTGGCAAGGACTCTCTCTACACTCTGCTAGCATTCCTCCCACTCACTCTGCTTCTCAGAACACTGTTTATGTTTTACCTTGAATAGAAGGGGGGTGCCAGGGGAAAGAAGTCGAGTCAGAGCTCCACCTTCAGCCCGATTTGCCACCTGGCATATGGGGGGGGGGGGGGGGACGACAAGAAGCCAGCCATCTGGTCGATCACAGATTGGGTGCATCCGAACTGACTCCCTGTTCAAGATATAGTGCACTACTTTTCACCAGGGCCCATAGGACTCCGGTTGTAGGGCGCTGGTCAAAAGTAGTCCCCTATAGGGAATAGGGTGCCATTTCAGACCAGCCATTTACCCAGCTCCCTGGTCTAACACAGCCTCACACTAAAGGGAAACTAAACGAGGGCTCTGACATACCAAAAGGGAGAGCTAGCCGATCCCAGAGACGGATCCTTCCTGATAATACTGCCTTTAGAAACCCAGTTCTAGAATGCCTTTGAGCAATCGACAACAAGGGCTGAATCCAGTTTGAACTGACAAATGGTTCAACAAGTTTGAGCACTGTATTACATGTGTAGGATGCATTTTTCTGCCAAATGTCTAGGCCTATACTGTAGTATGTTATAACGAGGTTGACAACAATACAAAGTATTCTTGCTACTTTTTCCATGTTCATACCAGGAAGAATGGAGCATTACCTCGTGTTCTAATCTAGTTGGTCTTCTGTAGGTGGAGAACACGATTCTCTCCATTCACTGTCTGAAATGGAGGAAACTAAGGAGGTGAATTCCCCCTTAGCTCAATCAGTGTGTGTGTGTGTGTGTGTGTGTGTGTGTGAGAGAGCCGAAGAAGGCATGTGTGTGTTTTGTTTAAAGCCTGAATGGGCTTGGATGTAAGATGACCCTGGTGGGACTACAGTGACCCCTCAGTGACTGGTCCTGAACTGAAGACTCTCTCACACACACACACACACACACACATTGTCCTCCCAGAGACTGGAGGCCCTCTCCTGTTTCAAAGATGACGTGACGCCCCGAGACAGGAGAGCTCGGAGACTCTGGGTTTGTTACCCTGACAGTCCTGATGGGGTTTAGACAGAGGATACCCAAACCAATGATTTTCTAACAGAGCGAAGTAAGAAGAGGAATCGGCATTCTAGAACACAGATTCTAGGACACAAGGAGCTCTTTTGGAACTGCAAAAATCTCTTCTGGACTACAAACAGGATACATTCCAGAACACAGTGTCATCATGTCATGTACAGCACCCCCCATATCCCTTCACAACTCTAACCCCCCCTCTGTTTTCAATAACCTACAATAATCACAATAGTACAATAAACGCTTTGGATTGGCAAAATACAGAATGGAATAACATTTTTAAAAACATTAAAAAGCAGCAAGAAAAAAAAGAGTACAAAGTGCCGTACAAATAGAAGCCTAATATTTGTTTTGTGTGAGTGTACTGTACACCATTATAATGAATATTTTAATATTTATATGCAGCTGTTGTATTAAAGTCTATTTTTAAGAAAACAGGTTGGTAAGGGTGCTCTTTTTGTTTCCCCTAGAGAAGAATTTGTTTGGACAGTGACCAAATCTTCTTAAAGCTTCCCCTTCTTGTTTCCTTTCCTTGTTTCCTTTCCTACATTGTTAGCAAACTGAGAGAAAGCCAAACACAAGAGTTTTATTCTGGATAATTCCATCCCTGAAGAAAGTAAAACGGGGAGTGTCAGCCTTGGTCCGTTGGCACATCGACCTGCACCCGTCTCTCCTACCTGGATGATATAAACACCCAGAATGCCCTGGAAAGTGCCAGCTGCCAACCTCGGTTCATGTCAGGGCACATTGACACACGTTACCAAGACCTGCTGAACCAGCTCAGTCATATACACTAGACACCAAACAGAAGAAATGGAATGAAACAGGGAGGGACTACCTGAACTTGTTCAATAAGAAAACTTGGTTTTCCGTTGCAAAACATTTTTGCTACCATGTGCACTAATGAATACGACCCTGGTCCTAAACAAAGAGAAAGTACCCAGAGAGAAGCAACATGTTTTAAAACATTGATTTATTTAAAACAGATGTTTGTTTTCCACATCCATGTAGTTATTTTTCCTCAATAAGAGACCGACAAGACAGTTAGGAGTACGTCCCAAATGGCACCCTATTTACTACATTGTGCAATACTTTTAACCCAAGCCCTATGGGACCTGCTCTAAAGTAGTGCACTATATAGGGAATAGGGTGCCATTTGGAACACAAACTTGGTCCAGTTGATCATTGGTCCTTCTTTAGGAAGAGTCAAAATTCAAAATAGAGCTGCAACAATTAGAGGCCCCTTCCTCTTGTAGATTTTAACAACAAAACAAACGGGTCAAACCGAGGGAAGGTATAAGACCCCATTCAAATGCTGCCCTGAAGGTTTCAGCCGGAGAAAGAGTCCAAAGCGAAAAGGAAGTGTGATGAATTGACATTAAAATCACTGACGCTACACTTCCACTTGCACTGTGATGACTCAAATTATACAGCTTCAAAATAACAAGATGGCTCCTTTGATTAGCAATTCAATGCATCTCCTTTAACAACAGCAATACCTCCCAACATTATCAAGAGGAGTAGAGCAGACTGATAGTGATGTCTGATTGGATATTTACAGTACAGGGCAGGAGCTGGTGGGTAACTAACATTGACAGTCTGACATAGACCCATTGTAACACACAACTTGGGAGTTCAGTTGTGTGTGTGTGTGTGTACCACAGTTCAACACAATGCAATCAGAAGGCATCAACTTCAATCCATTAAACACTGACAAACCGTTTCACTCCTAGTTTGTCATCAACATAACTGGCTCAGAACAATCTGTTCCCAGCACCAAAACAAACAGTTTAAAAACGTTAAGGACATTCAATGAACCCCTGTAATAAATTGTTTGAGAAGGGAAAGGTGATACCTAGTCAGTGGTCCCAGTCATTCAACTGAAATGTCTTCCACATTTAACCCAACCCCTCTGAATCAGAGAGGTACGGGGGGGGCTGCCTTAATCGACATCCTCATCTTTCGGCGCCTGTGGAACAGTGAGTTAACTGCCTTGTTCAGGGGCAGAACGACAGATTTTTCCCTTGTCAGCTCGGGGATTCGATCAAGCAACCTCCCGTTTACTAGTCCAACGCTGTAACCCACTAGGCTACCTGCCACCCCATGTTTGATTCCTCATTGTAGTTTTTCCAATACAAAAGCATTCCCACAGTGGGATTATTAAGGAATTAATGCACTTCCTGTTTGTGAGATTTACAGGAAGTATACTGGTCAGATAGAAACTATCATCATGGTTACAATACTGTCCAAAACAGACAATCATAGAGGCACCCTTTTCATCAAAGAGTAGCTAGAAGTTACCACTAACCACAGATACAGGGTCAGATTTTATTTGCATCCCCCTCATGGTTAAGGTTAGGATTAGGAGTAGGTTACTTGATTCTAGATCTGTGGTTAAGGGCAACTTCAGCCTCAAACGTCAAGCTTCACCTTCCTTCACACAAAAAGGCCAACACAGTGGTCCCTCTGCAACAGTGAATTATCTACAATAGAAATAGAATGGCTCGGTCCTCAGGCTTTCACCTGTTGGGATTCTCCTGTTTCGTTGTTTTAACGATCTAGTTCTCCCTTTATGATGTTTCGCCCACATCCTGCAATTCTCCTCCCCCTTTTGAAGGTTCCAGTTCCATGGCCCCTCCTACTTATGTTTACATCAACACTCTAGGTCAGAGGTTACTATAAATAGTGATTTGGACCTTGGTTGATATTTTCTGTTTTACAAGGGTGCTCACGATCAGGTCAACGTTGATATCTGTATCTGGGGTGTAAAGATTTGTAAAAAACGGGAGTGTCCAGCACCCCCATAATTAACCTATGTTGTAGGATGACGTTGCTATTGCATTTCTAGCCATGTCAACTTTATGATTCAGCGTGACTAAGCTGGTCCTAGATCATTGTCCCAACAGGGCGTTGGTCCAAGTCAAGGTCATGATTTGCGGTTGATAATCTGATCCTAGATCAGTGCCTCTTAACAAATAGAGCACCAGTCAAGCCTACAACTCAGAGGGTGAAAGGTTGATCCTAGAGCTGTGCATACCAGGCTATGAACACCAGTTACTGAGAGCATCTCGACTCATCCTAGATCAGTAACCCCCCCACACCCAAGGCCTCAGGTCAAGAAAGAGTCTAAACTGATCCTGGGTCAGGCCAGAAGAGCCTCCCCCTCCTCCACCCAGAGCAGGTCCAGGGCCTCTGCCTGCCTCTGTTCTCGCTGGTGGATCCTGCGGAGGCGGAGGATGTACAGTAGAATGGCCAGCAGGACCACCAGGATACAGGCAAAAAACAGGTAGTGGTTGTAGACGAAGGAGGAACGCAGCCAGTTGGAGTGGCCCTGTTTAAATGACTCTGCCTGGAGGTCCCTGTTAGAGAGGAGAGAGAGAGAGATGGATTAATAACAGACAGACACACACACAGACAGACACACAAAGTGCCTACTGACCTGAGAGGCAGGAAGCGTGTCTTAAACAGGATGGCTCCCAGGGTCCATTGCACCTCCTTGTCATAGACCAGCTGAGCAGTCTTCAGGCTGGGGTAGTCCTTAGGGAACCTGAAGCCTGAGTGGAGTACCTGGAACATCCAGGCTGACTTAAAACACTGGTACCTGGACAGGGAGAGAGGTGGTTGATGAGGTGAGGTATGCTGAGGTAAGGTATGCACAATACGCATTCCATTTTTATTAGATAGGCATTTCCAGACAGATGGTAGTAGATGAATATCTATTAGACATAGTGAGTACAGTGGTAGCCTGGGTAACTGGGGTTACAGATGAATATCTATTAGACATATTGAGTACAGTGGTAGCCTGGGTAACTGGGGTTACAGATGAATATCTATTAGACATATTGAGTACAGTGGTAGCCTGGGTAACTGGGGTTACAGATGAATATCTATTAGACATATTGAGTACAGAGGTAGACTGGGTAACTGGGGTAACAGAAGAATATCTATTAGACATATTGAGTACAGTGGTAGACTGGGTAACTGGGGTTACAGATGCATATCTAGTAGACATATTGAGTACAGTGGTAGACTGGGTAACTGGGGTTACAGATGCATATCTAGTAGACATATTGAGTACAGAGGTAGACTGGGTAACTGGGGTTACAGATGAATATCTAGTAGACATATTGAGTACAGTGGTAGCCTGGGTAACTGGGGTTACAGATGAATATCTAGTAGACATATTGAGTACAGTGGTAGACTGGGTAACTGGGTTTACAGATGGTAGTAGATGAATATCTATTAGACATATTGAGTACAGTGGTAGACTGGGTAACTGGGGTTACAGATGAATATCTATTAGACATATTGAGTACAGTGGTAGACTGGGTAACTGGGGTTACAGATGCATATCTAGTAGACATATTGAGTACAGAGGTAGACTGGGTAACTGGGGTTACAGATGAATATCTAGTAGACATATTGAGTACAGTGGTAGCCTGGGTAACTGGGTTGAAGGGTTTCTTACTTCAGTCTGGAGGAATCTGCTTGTTTAGAGAACAGCTTGCTGTCCAGACGCTTGGTGAGGGTTGACCACTTGGTGGCACAATAGTCCTGCAGACAGACAGGAGAGAACGGAGTTACCTTCTGGAAAGATCTCTTGGCGATATAAGAGCTTAAAAGACAGCCTGTTCCCAGATCTGTTTGTGCTATCGTTCCAACTCCTCGTCATGCCAAACCTGACAAGGAGTGGAGTGACAGCCTGTTCCCAGATCTGTTGGTGCTATCGTTCCAACTCCTCATCATGCCAAACCTGACAAGGAGTGGCGTGACAGCACAAACCAACTGGTACCAGGCTATCATTCCAACTCCTCATCATCATGCCAAACCTGACAAGGAGTGGCGTGACAGCACAAACCAACTGGTACCAGGCTAACTTGAAGAGAATGACAAAAGTAATTTTCTTGCCTTTCACAAAACCAATATTTTCCCTTAGATTTCTTAGGCAGTGCACAGAAAGGCATCTTCAAAGGACTTGTTTTTTTGTTGAAACCAGACTTAAAATAAATAAATAAAAATCGGGAACAAGAGGGCTAAGTGAGGAGAAACCTAACCTGCCTAGCTAATGACAGAGGAAACCCAGGTCTAGAATATTTGATCATGATAAGTTCTAGAATGATGAGCTGTGGTTACCGTGGCAGCCTTGGAGTACTTAGCGCTGTCGTACGGTCCCCCCATCCTCAGTACATCCTCGGTGCAGTAGAAGAACTCAGAGAAGCCGTAGAACTCTGAGTTGCTGTAGTCGATGGGGGCCTGGTACACCCCCCTGGGGGATCCCATGGTGCCGTTGTAGAGACCCAGGAAAGGCCTGACTGCCCCCTGGCACCGCGCCCAATCCCCCTGCCCTCTCAGGTGGACCGCACGGCCGTCCCGACGCACCACGTCTGATAGGCCGACAGGGAGGCATGGGTCCGCAAGGGGCGTGGCTTCCATCATGCCTGTCTGATCGCCTGTCAGCCTGGAGGACAACCACGAAGTGTCACGAAGGAAGGGATAGTCAGTTGATCAATCAATCATTGAGTTCTCAGACTCAAGGTGTTGAGATGAAATTGTAGCAAGGTGATGAATTTAAGAATGTGACCCTCTGTTTATGCAAGTGTGAATGTGTCTGTATATGCATGTGCCTTTGTGTATGTATGTATGCATGTATGTACAGTGCCTTTGGTAAGTATTCAGACCCCTTGACTCTTTCCACATTTTGTTACATAAAAAAATAATAAAAATTAGAATAAGTCTAAACTCAGCAATCTACACTCAATACCCCATAATGACAAAGTGAAAACAGGTTTTTAGAAATGTTTGCAAATGTATTAAAAATAAAAAACAGAAATACCTTATTCACATAAAAAAGTATTCAGACCCTTTGCTATGAGAGCTCAGGTGCATCCTGTTTCCATTGATCATCCTTGAGATGTTTCTACAACTTGATTGGAGTCCGTCTATGGTAAATTCAATTGATTGGACATGATTTGGAAAGGCTCAAACCTGTCTATATAAGGTCCCACAGTTGACAGTGTATGTCAAAGCAAAAACCAAGCCATGAGGTCCAAGGAATTGCCAGCAGAGCTCCGAGAAAGGATTGTGTCGAGTCACAGATCTGGGGAAGGTTACCAAACATTTTTTGCAGCATTGAAGGTCCCCAAAAACCCAGTGGCTTCCATCATTCTTAAAATGGAAGAAATGTAGAAACACCAAGACTCTTCCTAGAGCTGGCCTCCCCGCCAAACTAAGCAATCGGGGGAGAAAGGCCTTGGTCAGGGAGGTGACCAAGAACTCTAGAGTTCCTCTCTGGAGATGGGAGAACCTTCCCGAAGGACAACCATCTCTGCAGCACTCCACCAATCAGGCCTTTATTATAGAGTGGCCAGACGGAAGTCACTCCTCAGTAGCCCGCTTGGAGTTTGCCAAAAGGCACCTAAAGACTCTCTAGACCATGAGAAACAAGATTCTCTGGTCTGATGAAACCAAGATTGAACTTTTCGGCCTGAATGCCAAGCGTCACATCTGGAGGGAACCTGGCACCGTCCCTAAGGTGAAGAATGGTGGTGGCAGCATCATGCTGTCGGGATGTTTTTCAGCAGCAGGGACTGGGAGACCAGTCAGGATCAAGGCAAAGATAAACAGAGAAAAGTACAGAGAGATCCTTAATGAAAACCTGCTCCAGAGCACTCAGGACCTCAGACTGGGGCGAAGTTTCACCTTCCAACAGGACAACGAGTGGCGCAGTGGTCTAAGACACCGCATCTCAGTTCAAGGAGTCACTGCAGTACCGGGTTCAAATCCAGGCCGCATCACATCCGGCCGTGATTGGGAGTCCCATAGGGCGGCGCACAATTTGCCCAGCTTCGTCCGGGTTTGGCCGGGGTAGGTCATCATGGTAAATAAGAATTTGTTCTTAACTGACTTGCCGAGTTAAATAATGGTTAAATAAAAACGAGCACACAGTGGCTTCTGGACAAGTCTCTCAATGTCCTTGAGTGGCCCAGCCAGAGTTCAGACTTGAACCCGATCGAACATCTCTGGAGAGACCTGAAAATAGCTGCGCAACAATGCTCCCCATTCAACCGGACAGAGCTTGAGAGGATCTGCAGAGAAGAATGGGAGAAAGTCCCAAAATATAGGTGTGCCGAGCTTGTAGAGTCATACCCAGGAAGGCTGTAATTGCTGCCAAAGGTGCTTCAACAAAGTACTGAGTAAAGGGTCTGAATACTTATGTAAATGTGATATGTTTTTTTTTTTTTACAGTGGTAGAAAAAGTACCCAATTGTCATACTTAAGTAGAAGTAAAGACTTAATAGAAAATGACTCCAGTAAAAGTTAAAGTCACCCAGTAAAATACTACTTGAGGAAAAGTCTACAATTATTTGGTTTTAAATATACTTAAGTATCAAAAGTAAAAACATAAATCATTTCAGATTCCTTATATTAAGCATACCAGACAAGCACCATTTTCTTTCTTTAAGGATAGCCAGGGGCACACTCCAACACTCAGACATCATTTACAAATGAAGCATTTGTGTTTAGTGAGTCCACCAGATAAGAGACAGTAGGGACGACCAGGGATGTTCTCTGTTTAGTGAGTCCGTCAGATCAGAGGCAGTAGGGACGACCAGGGATGTTCTCTTGATTAGTGTCTGAATTGGACCATTTTCTAAATGTAATGAAAACTTTTGGATGTCAGGGAAAATGTTTGGAGTAAAAAGTACATTATTTTCTTTAGAAATGTAGTGAAATAAAAGTGTAAGTAGTTTAAAAATATAAATAGTAGAGTAAAGTACAGACACCCCAAAAAACTACTTAAGTTGTACTTTAAAGTATCTTTACACCACTGATTTTTTATAACTTAGAAAACATTTCTAAAAACATGTTGGCGTTATCATTATGGGGTAGTGTGTGTAGATTGATGAAGAAAAAGAAAAAGAGCCAAGGGGTCTGAATAGGTACTGTGTGTGTGTGTGTGTGTGTGTGTGTGTGTGTGTGCGTGTGTGTGCATGTATGTCCCTGCCGGTCCTACCTGTTCTTGGTGATGGTGGAGTTGACCAGCTGGTCTTCGTAGCGCTGTCGAGCCATGTTCCCCCCGAAGCCCAGGAACGTGGTGACATATACACGGTAGACGTGCTGCGTGTGCTCTGAATCACAGCCCAGGTTAAACTCTGCCAGCAGGCTCTTACCCGACTCCTCCTGTAGAGGGAGACAGAGAACCATATACATGCTAAATGCTAAACTGGCCCAAGATCAGTAGCAACTTCACCCTACTCCTTGAATAATAGCTTTGTAAAGATCTTGCCGTTAAATTATTTGCGATAAATGGGAGAATCATAAAGGCACCAAATGGAAGAAAACACATGGAAACAGGGAAGGACTACCTGAATGTGTCCAATACGAAATGCACATGTTATTTTTGTCCGTTACAAAACGTTTTGCTACGGTGTGCCCTAATGAATGCGACCATGGTGTGGAGAATCAGGACGCAGACATTATCTCCAATACATGGTGTGGTTTACAAAACCCTAACATCAGGCCTACCAGTATACACAACAACCAGTCATACCACACAAATACAATGAGAATACGAGCGCTCAGCTGGATCCTTCCTTACCTGTTCAGGTGAACTGAAGTGGACCGCGCTAGGCACCTCATAGGCTATCTGCAGCGAGGCTCCGCCCATATCCATGATGCCCACTGTACGCCGCCGGCTAATTGGGTGATGGTTCTGTGACCCTGTAGTGACCTCCACCATTGCATCATCTTCTAGGAAAATGGAGAATTGAGTGTCAGGTCAACGATGGGTAACCAACAGTCTGTTCAAAAATGCATGTCCATATACACAAACCCCGGCTTCACCCTTTGGCAAACAAGCCATCAGATGCTGTCAAATCTGGTTCATCATCATAATTAACTAGTCGGATTCAGTCTTTTACGATTATCATGTCACACTGCGCAATGTTATACCAAATAAAAATATTGATCATCCTGGCCAGATTTGACAACTTGCTTCAGTTCTGTATTTGATCTGCGCATGTGAGTGAAGTGAGTCAGTGAAAACTGAAAGTGAGAACTGGGACGAAAGTAACGCTGTTTTTTTCCTAATTACTCAGAGATCGACAGAGCTAGAGACACCATATTTTATGACACATAACTTATACATGTCCTCTACCATTAGCAACGGTAATAGCACTTCTAGGGTAAATGAGTTGAAATGAAATAGACAAGAGAACACAGAACTACGGCAACGTTACTTTTGTACCTGCCAACAGAGAGGGAGGAACACAGCTTTGGGACGGAAACAACAGCTGGCGAGAAGTGCACATTATCTACAGTATCTCCACGTTCCTAGTTTGTCATGCTCGCTACTTACTTACAAATGTACCATCAGCCATCATTGCATGTTTGTGTCAATTTGAATAATTAATGCTATAGGTTCGTAATTTATGAAAATTAACCAACCACAATACTAAACATGGGACTAAAATGGATCACATAACAGCTATATTAACCATCATTTTCTCATCTCACTTTAATGGTACGTAGTAGGAGATGTTGTTCACAATAATCACTGACTATTCATGATTAGCTCTACCAATCAGGTGCGCTGCAGCGGTCCTTGTCAGGCGCGCTTCTCGTGTCTTGATAGAATAAACGACTTCATTCTCTTCACAAACGGCAAAATCATCCTGCTCATCACATTTCCACGGCTTGACAGAAGATAACTGACCACAAGAATATATATAAGATATATTTTTAACCACTAACCTGCCGATAAAAGTTTGTGAAAAGCTGATCTGTCAAGTCAATTGATTAAGGCAGAATTGTAATGATGTCATATCATTTGCAAACATTCCATCACATGTCAATGTTTTGCTGTCATTAGAAAAGCAATATGAACTAGAGGGAGATGAGACAATGGCCCCGTGCTTAGAAGTGGAGTTGATTTTATTCCAGGTCATCAGTTTACATTGTGTTACTTTGGTCCCACCCATCTCTCCTGTAACTTCTCCCAGGCGTACACACAAGACTAGCCAGCATGATACTTGGAACCTGTGATGTCATTTAGTCACTAGATTGGTGAAGAAAAATAAATATGTTTGGAACCATTAAAGTCCTAAACAACTCCACAGCCGGAAAACACTTCCGGGTCGGTATTTTTAAACGTCACTCAAAACCACTTTTTGTTAATAACTCGGCGAAACATGTTCGGACCGGGCTGTTTTTTTCCTCTGAACGTGCGGACTTCACCACGGCGTTCTAAATTCTGTGTTATCTGAGCAAATGGGTGCGTTACTTTCACCCTGCCTCTCCCCCTATGCATCTTAGACATACTTTTCACATACAAACTTTATATGTCCGAACTCAGAATCAAATAGGCTTACCCAAAATAACATGGTCACTGTGGTAGAACGTTTATTTTCATTGATAAATGCTGAAAATGGCCATCAGGTAGCCTGATTTCAGATGTGTCCATGTAAACAGGATGATCAGGAAAACCGTTATTCTTGCAGCGCATGTAGGCTAAACGTTTAGATCAAACTATTATATTCATCTGAACATTCGCAATAATCGTGTTGTATGCATACTCCGTGCCGGCCGCGTTCCTATTGGTCAGTCACCGGGATTGGCTCGTAACACCAGCCACACTATACGATAAAGGCAAATCAATTCTGACACTGCTAGAACTTTGTCAGAGCCTACGACCGCACGTGGCGTTACTTACTAGACCCGGTCGCACTGAATGAGCCAAGACGGACGATAATCGTTTACAACCTAAGAATTTGCCCACGACGTGGACATTTGGTTTGGGACGGCAAAATTGTGTCATAACATGGCTCAAAATGATTGTTTGCGAAGGCCTTAACCTAGCCTTGAGACATGGGTATAGCCGCCATGTACGGCATCTAACGCCCTATAAAATGGTGGTTAGCGACATGTTTCAGGCCTACAGCTAAGCCATAACAAAATCCAGCCTCATCCTTTGCAGTGGACAAACAAGCGACATCATCAACGAAGCCATAACCTCACACTCACCGTACTCTGCATGGTCAAAGCGTCCCAACACAAAGTTAATACCAATCCATGCATACACACCTGCGGGCAGAAAGGCAGTGTTAACATTAACGCCACAAAGCACACAGAGGACAGGTGCAGTATATTAGTTCAATTACACCATTTGGCCTTTTCACACCAGTATATACACACTCAGCAGACACTTTTCTCCAAAGCCACTTAGTGGTGCATACAGTTTGTGTTTGGGTGATCCCAGGAACCGACCAGTGTCTCGGTACAACTGCACCATATTCCCATCAGGCTCACAGCTCTCTGTCTCACCTTCCTGTTTCCCAGAGATCACCTCTGCATGGGAGCTGGAGAACAGGAAGTCAAACTCCACTGGAACATCTCTTACCAGGTCCTCCAGGATAGCAGCCTGCTGACTGGGGAGAAAAACACTTTTTAAACCACTGTTAGAGATGTATAAATCAATGCTCTAAACCTCCCACAGATCTCTAGGGGGGGGGATCCTGTGCTTGACCCCCTGCTGACCGTTGGACCCTGACAAAGTGGAGGTGGAGGGCTGAGGCCTACCTCTCAGGCAGCAGTCTCATGCCAGCAGTACAGAGGATATAGAGAGGAGTCTCCTTGTGTTTCTTCCTGGGGACATGGGTGGCAGCGAAGGAAAGGAGGGGGTGGAGGTAGTCACTGGCCTTGGCTGGGCTCAGCGCCATGGTGGAAATACCTGGAGAGGAAAGAGAGAGAGGTTAGCGATAGCTGAGTTGAGGACGAGGCAGTGGCCTTGGCTGGGCTCAGCGCCATGGTGGAAATACCTGGGGGGGGGGGGAGGAAGGAGAGAGAGAAAAGCGAGAGAGGTTAGCGATAGCTGAGTTGAGGACGAGGCAGTGGCCTTGGCTGGGCTCAGCGCCATGGTGGAAATACCTGGGGGGGGGGGGGAAAGGAAGGAGAGAGAGAAAAGCGAGAGAGGTTAGCGATAGCTGAGTTGAGGACGAGGCAGTGGCCTTGGCTGGGCTCAGCGCCATGGTGGAAATACCTGGGGGGGGGGGGAAGGAGAGAGAGAGAGACAGAGAGGTCAGTGATAGCTGAGTTGAGGACGAGGCAGTGGCCTTGGCTGGGCTCAGCGCCATGGTGGAAATACCTGGGGGGGGGGGGAGAAAAGCGAGAGATGTTAGCGATAGCTGAGTTGAGGACGAGGCAGTGGCCTTGGCTGGGCTCAGCGCCATGGTGGAAATACCTGGGGGGGGGGGAGAAAAGCGAGAGAGGTTAGCGATAGCTGAGTTGAGGACGAGGCAGTGGCCTTGGCTGGGCTCAGCGCCATGGTGGAAATACCTGGGGGGGGGGGGGGGGGGGGGGGGAGGAAGGAGAGAGAGAGAAAGAGAGAAAGAAAGAAAGAGAGAAAGAGAGAAAGACAGAAAGAAAGAAAGAAAGAAAGAAAGAAAGAAAGAGAGAAAGAAAGAGAGAAAGAAAGAGAGAAAGAAAGAAAGAAAGAGAGAAAGAAAGAAAGAAAGAGAGAAAGAAAGAGAGAGAGAGAGAGAGAGAGAGAGAGAGATTAGCGATAGCTGGGTTGAGGATGAGGTAGTGGCCTTGGCTGGGGGGTAACAGGGCAGATTCACTATTTCTCTGTCAATTCTACAGTTCATTTAGTGGGAACAAAGCAGCTGCTAACTGCTTAGTAATTGCGGTCCCACTCAGTCCCCGGTCCCACTCAGTCCCAGTGTGTTCAGGTATCAGGCCAATAAGGGGGTAATGGAAAGAATGTTGCGATAAGGAGCAGGTTGAGGACATGTGGCCTGACAACATGGGAAAACAGGTAGAAACCCTCCACACTGTATGACAACAACTAACTTCTTCTGGGGTGCCACGCCCCTACATGGTGAACATGTAGGTAACTTCCAAAATAAAAAGGAAAGACATGAGTAAATGAGGGACAAAGTATACTGAAAGCAGGTGCTTCCACCCAAGTGTGGTTCCTGAGTTAATTAAGCTATTTACATCCCATCATGCTTAGGGTCATGTAGAAAAACACCCAGTTGCTCGTTATTTTGGCAACCATGGCTAGAACAAGAGGATCTCAGGGACATTGAAAAAGGGGTCCCAAAGGAGCTTAGTGGGTTTAAAGTGTGTGTGTGTGTGTGTGTGTGTGTGTGTGTGTGTGTGTGTGTTTGTGTGTGTGTGTTCAGATCTCAACCCAATTGACCACTTATGGGAGATTCTTGGGCTGCACCTGAGATGTTTTCCACCACCACCCAAAACATCAAATGAAGGAATTTCTAATGGAAGATCCCTCTAGTAAAGTTCCAGACACAGATTGTAGAATCTGTTCTGGCAGTTGTAACGGCTCAACGCCCTACTAAGACACTTTCTGTTGGCGCTTCCTGTATTTTGGCAGTTACCGGTAACTAGCTACTGTATGTTAGCTCTCCCTGTACCAGAGGTAAAGAGGTAGAGGGGCATCTGACAGAGTAAAGACAAATCGTTTCTGCTGTGATGTGGCGACGGCATTGGAGAGGATAACATCCTTTTCTCCTGGTCATTCAACAGTTACGTTGTTCTCTGCTGTGATGTGGAGACGGCATTGGAGAGGATAACATCCTTTTCTCCTGGTCATTCAACAGTTACGTTGTTCTCTGCTGTGATGTGGAGACGGCATTGGAGAGGATAACATCCTTTTCTCCTGGTCATTCAACAGTTACGTTGTTCTCTGCTGTGATGTGGAGACGGCATTGGAGAGGATAACATCCTTTTCTCCTGGTCATTCAACAGTTACGTTGTTCTCTGCTGTGATGTGGCGACGGCATTGGAGAGGATAACATCCTTTTCTCCTGGTCATTCAACAGTTACATTGTTCTCCCCCGCCCCCACTCTTTCCTCACCTAACCCCCCTCACCAGGTTTGATCTTCTTGACCACAGGGTGGCGGTCGTGGTCCCTCATCTGCCTGATGTCCAGCAGGGTGTGGAGGTTTCCATGGTGGGGGGGCCAGTAGTACACATACACCCTGGAGCCGCTGCTGCCGCAGTCCACCACAATCCCATAGTTTAGAGCTGCGTTGGTGACATCAGTAGCCTCCATGGTCTCCACAGATGAGAGGTATCTAGGGGTGATAGCGGGAGATGGAGAGAGAAACATGTTAGACACCATACACTATGAATGCAGAGTCTGGGTTGACTTAGTAGTAGTGCAGTGCAAACACTTTGCCTGGTGTGTGTGTGTGTGTGTGTGTGTGTGCCTGTTTGTCTCTCGCTCTCTCTTTGTCATTCTGTCTGTCCATTCATCTGACGTCTCACTCACTTGTTGACGTGTCCCCTGTGGCGCTGGGGCCCCCAGAGCTCAGTCTGGTAGACCCCCAAGAAAACCAGGGCAGAGCAGGTGAGAAACACCAGGAAGAAGGCCCTTTGCCTGGGCACACAACCCAGAGACAGCAAGGACACACTGCAGTACCAGGAGGCTGGCAGGCATGAGAAAGTGATCCTGGAGGAGGAGGTTTGCATTACTTTCATAGATATAGCCTACTACAACATAACGCATAGACACGCACAGTTATTACATTACTAGTTCTGTATAACATAACACTGTGGTAACATTTCAAACAATCATAAACATTAGACCTCTTCACCTAAACACATGCTGAAGTTCACATCCTGCCATCACGTGAACACAGCAGTCCAGTTAGTGTGTGTTGCCTCGTGGTCCTTCTGAAGAACAACCAGTTTGTGGTCCAGATGTTGTCCTTTGAGAACACTATTACACCAGTGTGCCGATTCAATTTTTGTTCAATTTTTTTTTTATCCTCTCTGATCCATCACCTGGGAAGAGTGTTTATGGACACACCACCCCCGGTCCAGCTCTCCAGACACACCACCCCCGGTCCAGCTCTCCAGACACACCACCCCTGGTCCAGCTCTCCAGACACACCACCCCTGGTCCAGCTCTCCAGACACACCACCCCTGGTCCAGCTCTAGACATACTACCCCTGGTCTAGCTCTAGACATATCCCTGTATTTCGATGGATGGTTATCCTACGCGGGTGGAGATTCGAGCTAGATTGGCTAATAATACAACCCACAAATAAAGAGTGTGTGTTACCTTGCCATATGTCCAAGCAGCAAGACCTAGCAGCAGAGTTATCTTGCTGTCACCTCCTCATGGTTGGGAACGTACTACGTGGACCCAGGTGTTGCTTTCTCCTGGTGATCTGGAGAGAAGGACATAGAGATAGTATATTTAGTTTATCTTGTGTACTTTAACCATTTGTACATTGTTAAAACACTGTGTGTGTGTGTGTGTGTGTGTGTGTGTGTGTGTGTGTATATAATGTCTTTATTGTTTTGAAACTTCTGTATGTGTAATGTTTACTGTTAATTGTTATTGTTTATTTCACTTTTGAATATTATCTACCTCACTTGCGTTGGCAATGTTAACACATGTTTCCCATGCCAATAAAGCCCCTTGAATTGAATTGATAGTCACGTCGGAAGAAAAGTCTGTCACCACGTATCCCTTCAAGTTAGTTGTGGACATGAAACATAGGTAGCTAGGCCTATCATTCGTAAATCACAGAGGCACCAAGGAACAGCCAAGTAGCTAGATGTGTTGAGTTCAAAGCAGTGTCAACAGGAATAGATACAGCACATGCATGTGCAATAGAAACGCACCCTCATACCTCTGCCCAGACTGGTCTCAGACTAGACGTAACATAGTAAACAAAAATCTGGGCAACTCAAATTAGTATATGTTATATTTGGTATGGTTACATAAGGAAAAAATGAAAAGAGTGTGGTTGGTCAGGGTGGGTGTAGAACGCAAACTTCTAGCAACCCAAAGGTTGCATGTTCGAATCTCATCACGGACAACTTTAGCCTCTATGAATACGAGAAGTAAACTCCTTTCTTGACATTAACATGTAGGCTCACTTTTTATGAACAGTCCCATCAGAAGTCAGAATGTTGAAAAAATTAATTTGAATGTACATTACCTGTTGTCCGCTGATTTATCCTTATGTAGAAGGTACATTCGGCTACTGTTAAATTTTTGTGCATCACATGAAATGCGTCAGGAGATGGAAAATACACATGACAGAACCTACCAGTGCCGCAAAAACAATTGTATTTTATTTATTTAACAAATCTTTACTGTCTACATTTGATCCCCACTACTTTCTGACAAAAGGACAACCTGTAAAGTAACCTCAGATACATGTTTTATCAACATTCTGGCCTGTAGAGACTATGGAGTCTTTTTTACAGCGACTTCTTTCAAACTGAATATCCATGGAGAAACCAGGGCAACAGTTTGATGTTTAGGCAACCTTGCAAGTACTTACTACCATTAGCTACTTTACATGTTAGCTAACCCTTCCACTTACCATTTAACTTTACGCCTAACTAGCTAGCTAACGAATTGCAATTCGTAACATATCATACGAAATGGATGATGGGCATCCACACATTAATACATCCCCCCCCACATGTTACGTCTACCCCTGAGTCCAGGTTGCTCTGCCAACGAGTTAATATATTATTTAAACAGTGTTTTACGTTATGTAAGATGTATTACTTGCCAGTAAATTGTTAGCTCTACAAGCTAAACTAATCTCAATTCACCCACTGACTGCAATTCAACAAATAATGAATATGTGGCCTGTGCAGAGAATTTGTATTAACATAGCGATTTCGATTGACTAAAACTAGAACAACAATACTGATAACTAACCGGCTTCCGGTGAATGTTACAGCTGTAGCCAGGTGGCTAGATATAGTCATACATTGTGACATTGTCACCGTTCCAAACTCACTTTGATACAAATTAACACTGTCCGTCACGTCATACCAGTCGTTTTAATCACGGGTGGATCCTACCCCCGAGTCACAGATTAACGACAAAAATCAATTTTCTTCGAACGAGATTAATCTTTATCCAGCAAAATAAAATAAAAAGCTTTAAATCCATCAGATGACGTACTTTCCGGTAGCCGACGTGGACACGTCACGGAACACGTCGCTGTCCAATGTGCTGAATGATGCCCCCGTGTGGTGCGTGCGATTTGTACATTCATGTTTGACCAATGCATATTGATATTGGTCAGTTTAAAATCTATAGCTGTTGTGTATCTTTTGATGTATATTATTTATCTGCATACATTTACATTCTTGCATTGCTTCCATTGCATGCACAGTGAGCCTGTCATGCATCATTTCACGCAGTAATTTCACAGCAGACAGAACAGTGATGACCTTCGAAGCCAATGCTGGGGACACATTTTAATATAACTAAACCCAATGAGCAGTAAGCGCCGATGCATGTCATTTGAATCAAATGATTGACCTTGGTGGTGATTACACACACCCTGGATTCGGAAACAACTACAGTAAAACATGTGACTGCTGTGGTTACCAAAATGGAGATTATAAAATTGTCACTGCCAGCCTTCCACATCCCTCCCCTTTGGTCTATTCCCGCCTTATTTTATGAATAATTACACTGCAAATCAGCCAATCGCTAGGATTCATTCCATATTTCATAATGTTTGACCGGTGAAATACACAATCATGTAACCGTTTCCGGCGTGACTCACTGACAAGCCCTCTCCAGTCCGCCAAGTGCATTATTCCCCTTGCCGACTTTAGCCTCCCCTTGAGCCAGTGTCGGTCTGGTGGGGCCCGTTATCGGCTGGAGCTATCCTCGACAACCCTCAAGAGATTGGCGGCGAAAGTGTCGAAACCGAGGAATAACCGCGCAGCTTGGACTTTACTATATCGTATCTGCATGGAAGCGAATGGTTTCGTGTCCAGGCGGGTGGACACACCAAGCGTCGATGCCGGGGTTGCTGCTGGAGCTGCAGGGGCAGACATTCGATGGCTCGGCGGGAGGATTTTGGATGCTACGGAGGGGTTTGTTGGTGGTCTGTCACCGCCTCGGATAACAGCGGAACCGGACTTTACTGCGGTGTTGCAACTTCGAGCAGCCCCAGAGCCCACGGTGGCTGCTACGGAGACCGAAATAGACTACGAGGGGCTCCCCCAGGGTGTAGCCACCAGTACACACATGTTAGCCGGCGCCGTGGCTGGCATCATGGAACACTGCCTAATGTATCCCATCGACTGTGTTAAGGTAAAAGAACAAAGGTTAAATAAAAAAAACTATAAAAAACGAACTAGTCAACATGAATAAATTAGTCTTTAGCCAGGCGCTTGATTGCTATTATGTAGCTACGCTTGTAGCGTCAGTTACCGGTGTCCGAGGCTAGTTAGCTGTTCACAATTATTCCAGAATGGAAAGAGGGGAGGAATAGTTAGCTAACTAATTGTGTAGATACAGCACGTCTGCACACAAGTGTTGCTAAAATAACACATATACACATTCCCCGGTGACATGTACGTTGTCAGAGGAGCCACCAGCAGTTGTTTAAATTGCTAACTAAGTTAGTTTGTTAGCTAACGGTGTTATTCAGAATCTCAGCCGTTGTTGACATACATCCTGTGGGTAGGCCCAAGCCTGAGCTCGAGTAGGTTGCTAACTAGCGAAGGTGAAAGTGACATGTCGCCAAATAATGATCTAGGCTGCTCGTTTGTTATTTTTAAAATGTGGTTGTACTTTTAAGCCAAGGTTAATCATTACCCGCGTTAGTTAACTTCCTAATGTTAGCTGACCGACAGGAGAGGAGCCAGCCAGGTTACGTCACATATGTACACTGAGAAGTGTGTAATGAAACGTTAGCTACCTAACCAAGTATCACACAAAGTGCTCTTATGTACCCATGTAGGGCCTAGTTAGTTGTACACACTTGCCTCACACTGTATACATTCCTAGTCTCCAAACTATAATGCATTGAAGCTTGTCAATCGAACTATATGACACAGGTTTGTTTTGTAGCAGTGACACTAGCTAAAAGCTATAAAGGAACATAATTGTTATGGTTGTCATCAAATCCATATTTGTATCGAGCTAGGCTAGATCATTGCATAATCACCACTTTGTTTCATAATCCACAAGGAGAAGGGAAAGTATTTGGTTAGTGTTGGTTAAAGTGTATGTTGGTCACAAGGCCCTGGATTGGAGATACTCAATAGACTCCTCTGTCTACTCACTGATGTCAGCTGGGCTGCTGTTGTTGCACATGATTACAAGCTTTTACTTGAGTTATTACCGCTGGTGGGTTCGCTGAAACAGAACTGCAGATACATGTAGCTATTTTATAGAATGGATGCCATTGATTCTCAACTCAACATGGAGTTTTTGGTTCATCCTATGCCCTATTTGCATAGCTAGGTTGTGTATCTGAACTTTGTCCAGCCACTGACTGATCCAACTAGTTTGAGTTTAAACAGGGTTTGGCACCTGTTGGCTGTCCTCACCCCTGTTCTCTCACCACCTGGACAGATTAATAGGTTGTAAGGTGAGAATGAGAACCTCAACTGAACACCTATAACCTCTGTTACCTTATAATCCTGCCCCATACGATCATGATACACACATACCCGTTGGTCTAGAATACCTAGTGTTTTCAGAAAGAACATGGAGTAGCCAGCCAGATAGAAAAAGTAGCAAGGCAGGCTCCCTCGGGCTCGGGGTGCTAAGCTTTTTATTTCTGCCTACTTTGGTGGCCTCTAGTACTGTACATTCTAATGCTAGAATGTATTTTCAACCAGCAACTATCATGAAATAACTTAACTTTTTTATGGTGTTAGTTTCATCAGTTGCTGTACAATATGATGTAAAACACAGGGAAACAAAATATTTTGACTGCACTGGCCCTTTAATAAAGAATCCTGTAAGAGTCTGACTTCCACGGGCTTCAAGCTTCCACCCCTGTGCTGTACAACCATGGTACACCCATACATACCCTTTGGTCTAGAATACCCCTGTCCTGTGCAACCATGGTACACCCATACATACCCTTTGGTCTAGAATACCCCTGTCCTGTACAACCATGGTACAACCATACATACCCTTTGGTCTAGAATACCACTGTCCCATACTACCACTGTATACCGTGGTCTCTGCTTTTGGCTCTGGGCAGTCTGCCTTAAATTAGTTATTAATGGCTGAAAGCTTTGGAGCCCTGGCCGACCATAAGGCCCGTCATTTACAGTGCCTTCAGGAATAATTCATACCCCTTGGTTCATTCCACATTTTGTTATTAGACTGAATTCAAAATGTATTTAATTATTTTAGTCTCACCCATCTACACACAATACCCCATATTGACAAAGTGAAACATGTTCTTGGAGATGTTTGCAGATTTATTGAAAATGAAATGCATAAATATCTAATTTACATAAGTAGTCACACCACCGAGTCAATAAATGTTAGACTGACATTTGGCTGTAATTACAGCTGTGTGTCTTTCTGGGTAAGTCTCTAAGAGCATGTATTATTAAAAACTTCTCCAGCTCAGTCAAATTGGTTGTTTATCATTGCTAGACAGCCATTTTCAAGACTTGCCATAGATTTTCAAGATGATTTTTAAGTCAAAACTGTAACTAGGTCACTCAGGAACATTCTATATCATCTTGGTTAGCAACTCCAGTGTATATTTGGCCTTGGGTTTTAGGTTATTGTCCTGCTGAAAGGTGAATTGGTCTCTCAGCAGACTGAATCGGGTTTTCCTATAGGTTATTGCTTGTGCTTAGCTCTATTCAGCTTTAGCTTTATCCCACCCAAAACTCCCTGATCCTTGCCGATGACAAGCATACCCATATCATGATGTAGCCACCACCATGCTTGAAAATATTAAGTGGTACTCAGTGAGGGATGTGTTGTGATGGATTTGCCCCAAACTTAACACTTTATATTATGGACATACAGTTAATTTCATTGCCACATTTTTTGAGTTTTACTTTAATGCCGTATTGCAAACAGGATGCATATTTTGGATTATTTTTTAATTCTGTACAGGCATCCTTCTTTTCACTCACACTGTCATTTCTGTTAGTATTGTGGAGTAACAACAAGTTTGTTGATCCATCTTCAGTTTTCTTCTATCGCAGCCGTTAAACTCTGCACCTGTTTTAAAGTCACCGTTGGCCTCGTGGTGAAATCCCTGAGCGGTTTCCTTTGTCTCTGGCAACTGAGAAGGAAGTATCTTTGTAGTGACTGGGTCTACTGATACATCATCCAAAGTGTAATTAATAACTTCACCAGGCTCAAAAGGATATTCAATGTCTGCTTCTTTTTTCTTTTTTGTACCCATCTACCAATAGGTGCCCTTGTTTGCGAGGCATTGGAAAACCTCCCTGGTCTTTGTAGTTGAATCCGTGTTTGAAATTCACTGCTTGACTGAGGGACCTTACTTACACCTACCTGCATGTGTGGGGTACAGAGATGAGGTAGTCTTTCAGAAATCACGTTAAACACTATTATGCACATTGTTTAAGTCCTTGTAACTTTATTATGTGACTGAAGCACATTTGTACTCCTTAATGTATTGTGGCTTGTCATAACAAAGGGTTTGAATACTTATTCACTTGACATTTCAGCATTTTGTTTTTGAGTCATTTGTAAACTTTTCAAAAATATTTCCACTTTTACATTATGGGATATTGTGTGTGTCGGCCAGTGACACAACATCTACATTTGAATCCATTTTAAGTTGAGGATGTAGTACAACAAAATGTGGGAAAGGTCCAGGGGTGTGAATACCGTCTGAAGGCAAGGCACTGTATTTTCACTGTTCTGACCTTTTCAGAATCCATCTTGACTGTTGCACACTTTCCTGTCACTCATTTACTAGGGACATGTCTCAAGTCATTGGGTTGTTGTAAGGCTGATACTGGTGTTCATGAGCTAGTTAGACTACTACTTCCTCATTTGATCTGGTTAATTTCCCTAGCCCGGAGTCCTGCCTTGTTGAAACGGTGCTCTGACAGATAAAGGAACTTGCGTTGGCACTCCTTCCTTCCCATCTCTCGCTGTTTCCTCCATAGATTTTCAAAATACCCATTTCCTCATTGCTGCTGGGACCTTTTTACAAGGTGTGTCACTGTCTCTCTGTGTCTCAAATGGCAGTGTATTCCTTTTGTAGTGCCATAGGACTATGGTCAAAGGTAGTGCACTATTCAGTGTACAGGGTGCTGTAACACTGGCCTGTGGGTGCCATTTAGGACACAGTCACCCTGTTCTGATCTGAGGAGCAGTTTCTCTTCACTGCCCGCCCCTTTGAATACGACCCAGGACTTCTAAAGGGCCTTTAGCTCGACCTGTGGGCGCCGTGACGCCGGCCTGTGGGCGCCGTGACGCCGGCCTGTGGGCGCCGTGACGCCGGCCTGTGGGTGCCTTAACGCCGGTTGACCTGAGCCTGGCATCATCGGTGTAGGTGCATGATTTCCAGTTAGGCCCATTCAGCTACAATACAGAAACTATTTCAGAAAGCTGCCAATAGAGATTTACTGTAATGCACAGCCAGTATGAGGCATGATCACACTAGACCTTTAAGGGATTCACAATAAGAATCATTCTTGGTATGAATTAATGGACGATGCTAGTAGCTTCTAAATGTGGTATTGGATCTGATCAGACCGTTTATATTGAGGTCACTGTGACAGTGAAGAGGAATGGCAGTTGCCAAGCCATGAGGATCAAAGCCCCAAAACACATGATGACGAGTGTTATTACAGCCACGGTGACGAGTGTTATAACAGCCATGATGACGAGTGTTATTACAGCCACGGTGACGAGTGTTATTACAGCCACGAGGACGAGTGTTATAACAGCCATGATGACGAGTGTTATAACAACCATGGTGACGAGTGTTATAACAACCATGATGACGAGTGTTATTACAGCCACGAGCGCTTGAGTTGAGTATAAACCAACATGAAGTGTCAAAGGCAGCCACGACAACCATGACTTTCCTCACAGGACAAGGCCAAACACTGTTTTGGTGCATCCCAAATGACACCATATTCCTTCTATAGTGCTCTACTTGACCAAGGCCCTTACAGTAGGTCTCCAGTCAGAGGCACTGAAATATAGGCTATGCAACAGGGTGACATTTGGGATACAGGAGAGAAGACCAGTAATATGTTGAGCTGGTTTCCCCGTCCTGTGTACTGTACTCTGTTGCTGCAGGGGCCTGTGGCCTGACTGGACTGCACATCTAGGGCTTCTCAATATAGTGGAGAGACGAGGGGGACCAGAGAGACGAGGGGGGGGGGACCGGAGAGACGAGGGGGGGGGGACCGGAGAGACGAGGGGGGGGGGGCCGGAGAGACGAGGGGGGGGGGACCGGAGAGACGAGGGGGGGGGGGGGACCGGAGAGACGAGGGGGGGGGGACCGGAGAGACGAGGGGGGGGGACCGGAGAGACGAGGGGGGGGACCGGAGAGACGAGGGGGGGACCAGAGAGACGAGGGGGGGACCAGAGAGACGAGGGCGGGAAAGAGAGAGGGCAAGAAATCATTCAGAAAGGGGGGGGGGCTTTCCCAGGGGATTCAGCCGTGTTAAGTTAACCCCCTATCCTTTCATTTCCCCCTGAAGCTGGACTCTCAGGTGTCTGTCTATACCCTGGAAGTGCTAAGTCTGGTCACATGAACGTTATGCAACCGGGTGTGTTCTGATGTTTACATTTCCTGAAGAGGAGAGGGGGTTGAAAGTGTACCATTGTTGCTGTAGACACAACGCAAACATAGCACACGTGTGCTATGTTTGCGTTGTGTGTGTGTGCACTGCAACTTCCACAGGGCGTAGATGACGCCGCATGTGAAAACGAACAGGGCAGTAAAATGGAAATAAACATGGTAGTACTTGTGATTTGTGTAGAGATGGTGTTGACTGTTAGCTCAGTGTTTCTAGTAACATGGGTTGGAGTGGGATGCCAAGGACAGACTGGTGTGGAGGTCTATCTAACACTGTTGTATTGGTTCTGAGAATTGGTGAGGTGCAGAAATGGCCTTTAAAATGTAAGGCCTGTGATATCTGTCACTGCAAAATAAAACGCCTACAACCACTTTAGAAACAATGAAAGTTGGGGCAGTCTTTTAGAGCCTTGTGTAAAATATATATATATATATGACAACAAAACACTGTTCCTCCACATTCATTCTGACTTTCCGTTTCCCAGAAGTGTGTGTAGTCATGAGTGGGAATTTCCATCCCTGCCCTCCAGAAGTCATTTCCCCACCCTTCCATCTTGGTGTCCTCTGTGATTGGATAAAGGAGGCTATTCTACTCTTGACACAATCTCAGACGTTTGGTCTTTCCCCACCCTTCCATCTTGGTGTCCTCTGTGATTGGATAAAGGAGGCTATTCTACTCTTGATGCAATCTCAGAAGTTTGGTTATTGCTCCATCCTTCCCATACAGAGCATTATTCTGTTGTGACACAGTGACTGGTGCCCTGTTGACAGAGGAAGGGTGGAACCCAGTAGCCTCAGGCCTAGTTATTATTATGTCTACCTACCTAACTGACTTTGAGCCAGTAAACAGGAACATACTGTTGGGGTATACAGAGAAATGTCTAGTGTATTGGACCTGGTGAACTGGTGAACTGCTCTCTTATCACTTGACCCACTAATTAGCTGAACTATGAAAGAGTGGATTGACCATGCATTGATGCCCTTTCGTCTCGTTTCTCCCGCCCCCTCTTCTACATTCTTTCTGTCCCTTTCCTCCCCCCTTTATCCCTCCTTTCCTCCCCCCTTTATCCCTCCTTTCCTCCCCCCTTTATCCCTCCTTGTCTTCCCTCTCTCTGTCTCTCTCTCTGTCTCTCTCTGTCTCTCTCTTTCTCTCTCTTTCTCTTTCTCTCTTTTTCTCTCTCTCTCTCTCTCTTTCTCTCTTTCTCTCTTTCTCTCTCTCTCTCTCTCTCTCTCTTTTTCTCTCTCTCTCTCTCTCTCTTTATTTTTCTCTCTCTCTTTCTCTCTTTCTCTTTCTCTCTCTCTCTCTCCAGACGCGGATGCAGAGCCTGCAGCCCGAGCCGGGGGCGCGTTACCGTAACGTGATGGACGCCCTACGCCAGATCGTGCGTACCGAGGGGGTGTGGCGACCTGTGAGGGGGCTGAACGTCATGGCGATAGGGGCGGGGCCAGCCCATGCTCTGTACTTTGCCTGTTATGAGAAACTCAAGTTCTCACTCAGCAACGTGGTCCACCCGGGAGCTAACAGCCACTTTGCTAATGGTACGGTGTTACAGCCACACATTCCCTGAGACATTGACATGTGCGTACGTACTGTACCTTAGAGGTATTAGCAATGTTGCTAATTTGACCAACGGTCACTGCGAGACCGACAGATGAAGGAAAGTTGCGGCATCCACTGCTGTGTGTTTGTCTTGTACTGGTAACCAACCATCTCTCTACTGCTGTGTGTTTGTCTTACTGCGCTGATAACCAACCATCTCTCTACTGCTGTGTGTTTGTCTTACTGCACTGGTAACCAACCATCTCTCTACTGCTGTGTGTTTGTCTTGTACTGGTAACCAACCATCTCTCTACTGCTGTGTGTTTGTCTTGTACTGGTAACCGACCATCTCTCTACTGCTGTGTGTTTGTCTTGTACTGGTAACCGACCATCTCTCTACTGCTGTGTGTTTGTCTTGTACTGGTAACCAACCATCTCTCTACTGCTGTGTGTTTGTCTTGTACTGGTAACCAACCATCTCTCTACTGCTGTGTGTTTGTCTTGTACTGGTAACCAACCATCTCTCTACTGCTGTGTGTTTGTCTTACTGCACTGGTAACCAACCATCTCTCTACTGCTGTGTGTTTGTCTTACTGTACTGGTAACCAACCATCTCTCTACTGCTGTGTGTTTGTCTTACTGCACTGGTAACCAACCATCTCTCTACTGCTGTGTGTTTGTCTTACTGCACTGGAAACCAACCATCTCTCTACTGCTGTGTGTTTGTCTTTCTGCACTGGAAACCAACCATCTCTCTACTGCTGTGTGTTTGTCTTGTACTGGTAACCAACCATCTCTCTACTGCTGTGTGTTTGTCTTGTACTGGTAACCAACCATCTCTCTACTGCTGTGTGTTTGTCTTACTGCACTGGTAACCAACCATCTCTCTACTGCTGTGTGTTTGTCTTACTGCACTGGAAACCAACCATCTCTCTACTGCTGTGTGTTTGTCTTGTACTGGTAACCAACCATCTCTCTACTGCTGTGTGTTTGTCTTGTACTGGTAACCAACCATCTCTCTACTGCTGTGTGTTTGTCTTGTACTGGTAACCAACCATCTCTCTACTGCTGTGTGTTTGTCTTGTACTGGTAACCAACCATCTCTCTACTGCTGTGTGTTTGTCTTGTACTGGTAACCAACCATCTCTCTACTGCTGTGTGTTTGTCTTACTGTACTGGTAACCAACCATCTCTCTACTGCTGTGTGTTTGTCTTACTGCACTGGTAACCAACCATCTCTCTACTGCTGTGTGTTTGTCTTGTACTGGTAACCAACCATCTCTCTACTGCTGTGTGTTTGTCTTGTACTGGAAACCAACCATCTCTCTACTGCTGTGTGTTTGTCTTGTACTGGTAACCAACCATCTCTCTACTGCTGTGTGTTTGTCTTGTACTGGAAACCAACCATCTCTCTACTGCTGTGTGTTTGTCTTACTGTACTGGTAACCAACCATCTCTCTACTGCTGTGTGTTTGTCTTGTACTGGTAACCAACCATCTCTCTACTGCTGTGTGTTTGTCTTGTACTGGTAACCAACCATCTCTCTACTGCTGTGTGTTTGTCTTGTACTGGAAACCAACCATCTCTCTACTGCTGTGTGTTTGTCTTACTGTACTGGTAACCAACCATCTCTCTACTGCTGTGTGTTTGTCTTGTACTGGTAACCAACCATCTCTCTACTGCTGTGTGTTTGTCTTGTACTGGAAACCAACCATCTCTCTACTGCTGTGTGTTTGTCTTACTGTACTGGTAACCAACCATCTCTCTACTGCTGTGTGTTTGTCTTGTACTGGTAACCAACCATCTCTCTACTGCTGTGTGTTTGTCTTGTACTGGTAACCAACCATCTCTCTACTGCTGTGTGTTTGTCTTGTACTGGTAACCAACCATCTCTCTACTGCTGTGTGTTTGTCTTGTACTGGTAACCAACCATCTCTCTACCCTCTGCTGTCTCTTTTAACAGGAATGGCAGGCTGCATGGCCACTGTACTCCATGATGCAATCATGAACCCAGCAGAAGGTAAAACTGTGTGTGCATAATGTGTGTGCGCGTACTGTGTGTGTGTGTTTGTGCGCGTACTGTGTGTGTTTGTGCGCGTACTGTGTGTGTGTGTGCGCGTACTGTGTGTGTGTGTGTGCGCGTACTGTGTGTGTGTGCGCGTACTGTGTGTGTGTGCGCGTACTGTGTGTGTGTGTGTGTGCGCGTACTGTGTGCGTGTGTGTGTGGGCATTGTGTGTGTGTACTGTGCGCGCATACTGTGCGTGCATACATTGTGTGTATGTATGTGTGTGCGCGTACTGTGTGCGCGTACTGTGTGCGCGTATTGTGTGTGCGTATTGTGTGTACTTTGTGCGTGTGTGTGTGTGTGTGTACTGTGTGTGCGCATGTCTCTATACTGAGCAGAGCAGCCCAAGCTGAGCCGTTGCTATGGATACTCGGCGTGCAGAGCGAGCTGTGTGCAGGGAGCGAATGACAGACAGAGGAGCAGTTTGTGGATTAACTAACAGTTATTTCTGATTTCAGGCAGGGCCAGGCCGGGCCTTACTTTTGGCAGAAGCCAGCGGGCCTGGGTAGGGTAGGGCTTGTTCTTAAAATTATTCATACCCGTGCAGGGCTCTAGCCTAGATGATGAGATGATTTTGGACAAAAGAGCAAGATTATTTTAAATTGTCACAAACTGCAGCCAAGCATCGATCATCATGTCACCAGAATAATGTCCTTGTGACCTAAATAATGATTGCGCTATTTCTGAAATGTCTTGCTAAACTATTAGAATCCTTGATTCATTTTCAGCTACAGAAATGTATTGTAAATGTCCATCCGTTGGGTTTTAGACCAGGTCGTAGCACTTTCTCTGCTGCATCTCTCCTTGATGTGGTTAACTATGGCTAGAAGGCAACATTGTGTTGCCCTCTTCATTGACCTTTTCAAAGGCTTCCTGTTGATCACTCACTGCCAATTCTGTGTCTTTCCTCAATTGGTCTGGACCAGCCTGCATGTAACTGGTTTAAAAATGACTTAACAGATAGAACTCAACGTGTATCAGGTTTCCTGGATACTACAAAATGTGTCCCGCAGGGGTGGATTCTGGGTGCTGTACTTTGTACTGTTTACATTAACAGTATCGAGGTGTCTGTAAAAAAAACTGTAACCTGCACTTGTATGCCGGTAATACAGTTGTTTATGTGATTATTCCCTACGGTTGAATAGGCATCTGAACTACAGTCTGCCTTCATTGTATAACAGAAACTTTACTGACCTGAAATTAGTATTGAATGCAGGTCAAACTAAGCACATGTTGTTCTCTGGAGCACATGTAAAAATAGCTCTGACTTAAGCATGTATTTTGGGTGGCGTCCATATTGATTGTGTCCCTGCTTACAAATATCTGGGCGTCTGGATAGATGAAAAGCTGTCTTTTTCAAAAGCGTATTGATAAGTTGGTAAAAAGCTGAGAATTAAAAATGGTCTTCTGTAGAAATAGGTCCTGCCTCTCGCTAAATAGCAGAACGCAGGTCATTCAGTTGACGTTCCTATTGGCCGTAGAATACGGCGACATCATCTGTATGAACGCAGCTGCCACTTCATTAAAGCCGTTAGGTGCCGCGGGTCATAGTGCACTGTGTTTTATTATGGGGGACCATTTCAGTGCTCATCACTGTGTTTTATTATGGGGGACCATTTCAGTGCTCAACACTGTGTTTTATTATGGGGGACCATTTCAGTGCTCATCACTGTGTTTTATTACGGGGGACCATTTCAGTGCTCATCACTGTGTTTTATTATGGGGGACCATTTCAGTGCTCAACACTGTGTTTTATTATGGGGGACCATTTCAGTGCTCATCACTGTGTTTTATTATGGGGGACCATTTCAGTGCTCATCACTGTGTTTTATTATGGGGGACCATTTCAGTGCTCATCACTGTGTTTTATTATGGGGGACCATTTCAGTGCTCATCACTGTGTTTTATTATGGGGGACCATTTCAGTACTCATCACTGTGTTTTATTATGGGGGACCATTTCAGTGCTCATCACTGTGTTTTATTATGGGGGACCATTTCAGTACTCATCACTGTGTTTTATTATGGGGGACCATTTCTGTGCTCATCACTGTGTTTTATTATGGGGGACCATTTCAGTGCTCATCACTGCAGTCTGCTGATGTCACGTAGGTTGATACATTGCTGTGTTTATTCATTTCTAAAGCCCCGTTACAAAACGTCCCCGCTGTACCGAACATCTTCACTAAACGTGAGACGTGTGTTACCTCACCGTCTCAGGGATGGTTCACTCTGGGAACTACTGTGGTCTCTACAGAGTTAGGTAGATCAGCTTTTACTTATTTTGCACCTCATTTTGTGGAGCAATCTTCAAAATGTTGATGAATGTGATGTTCTGGTGCTTCTATGGTAATTCAGAAAGCTGATTTGAGGACCTAATAAATGATGGATGTGATGTTCTGGTGCCTCCCTGATACACACTGTAGATCTCTGCAGCGTCAGACTCCCTGATACACACTAGATATCTGCAGCCTCAGACTCCCTGATACACACTGTAGATCTCTGCAGCGTCAGACTCCCTGATACACACTGTAGATATCTGCAGCCTCAGACTCCCTGATACACACTGTAGATATCTGCAGCCTCAAGACTCCCTGATACACACTGTAGATATCTGCAGCGTCAGACTCCCTGATACATTAATAGAACAGTAATCCCTTCTCTGTATGAATATTTATAGCACAACTCTTTATATACTGCTACAGGACACTAGGGGGAGCTCTGAGACTGGACTGCGGGTGCCCATTAGGAGCAGCACCTGGGTAGAAGTTGCTAGTAGGCACAGATATAGGATCAGCTTACATGAGTCATATCCTATCCTTGACCTTGAGGGCAGGAAAAGTAAAACTGGCCTTAGATCAGTGTTGAGGGTTAGCATCATCTAACTAAAGGGGCATCGGAACACACATCTGTGAGTGTCATTAGTCGACCGGTTTGCAGGTGTGTGTTTACATCCTGCTCCCTCAAGTGTATAGCTCTATAGCATTAACATCCGCTGGCTCACACACATTTGGCCATGGTGATTGGTGTTTCCATAGCAACCTGACCGGGCCCAGGTGTACCAGCCAGCTGTGCCATTGGTCCACCGGCTGGGTCACTAGGGACGGGATTGGACGCTTTGAACTTTCTGGTGTTCTGAATTCCATAAGCCCCATTTCCTTTTACTTTCCTAAGTAGCGTTTCCTTTAGAGACTGGTTTCATCTCATTCTGATTGGCTGCAATGGGGAATCCCTTGATGGTGTGTCCCAACTGTGTCCCTCATTAAAAGCCTAATATCTCTGTTTTGACTAGATGTGCTACTCTTCTCCTTTCAACTATTATTTTATTCTCGGTCCTGCCATCACCTTTTCTTTCTTCCTCTCCCTTTTCCTCTAGGCTGACCTTCCTCTAGGCTGACCTTCCTCTAGGCTGACCTTCCTCTCCTCTCCCTTTTCCTCTAGGCTGACCTTCCTCTAGGCTGACCTTCCTCTCCTCTCCCTTTTCCTCTAGGCTGACCTTCCTCTAGGCTGACCTTCCTCTAGGCTGACCTTCCTCTCCTCTCCCTTTTCCTCTAGGCTGACCTTCCTCTCCTCTCCCTTTTCCTCTAGGCTGACCTTCCTCTAGGCTGACCTTCCTCTAGGCTGACCTTCCTCTCCTCTCCCTTTTCCTCTAGGCTGACCTTCCTCTAGGCTGACCTTCCTCTAGGCTGACCTTCCTCTCCTCTCCCTTTTCCTCTAGGCTGACCTTCCTCTCCTCTCCCTTTTCCTCTAGGCTGACCTTCCTCTAGGCTGACCTTCCTCTAGGCTGACCTTCCTCTCCTCTCCCTTTTCCTCTAGGCTGACCTTCCTCTCCTCTCCCTTTTCCTCTAGGCTGACCTTCCTCTAGGCTGACCTTCCTCTAGGCTGACCTTCCTCTCCTCTCCCTTTTCCTCTAGGCTGACCTTCCTCTCCTCTCCCTTTTCCTCTAGGCTGACCTTCCTCTAGGCTGACCTTCCTCTCCTCTCCCTTTTCCTCTAGGCTGACCTTCCTCTAGGCTGACCTTCCTCTAGGCTGACCTTCCTCTCCTCTCCCTTTTCCTCTAGGCTGACTCTCCTCTCCCTTTTCCTCTAGGCTGACCTTCCTCTAGGCTGACTTTCCTCTAGGCTGACCTTCCTCTCCTCTCCCTTTTCCTCCAGGTTGACCTTCCTCTAGGCTGACCTTCCTCTAGGCTGACTCTCCTCTCCCTTTTCCTCTAGGCTGACCTTCCTCTCCTCTCCCTTTTTCTCTAGGCTGACCTTCCTCTAGGCTGACCTTCCTCTAGGCTGACCTTCCTCTCCTCTCCCTTTTCCCCTAGGCTGACCTTCCTCTAGGCTGACCTTCCTCTCCTCTCCCTTTTCCTCTAGGCTGACCTTCCTCTAGGCTGACCTTCCTCTCCTCTCCCTTTTCCTCTAGGCTGATCTTCCTTTTCCTCTAGGCTGATCTTCCTTTTCTTCTAGGCTGACCTTCCTTTTCTTCTAGGCTGACCTTCCTTTTCTTCTAGGCTGACCTTCCTTTTCTTCTAGGCTGATCTTCCTTTTCCTCTAGGCTGATCTTCCTTTTCCTCTAGGCTGATCTTCCTTTTCCTCTAGGCTGATCTCCCTTTTCCTCTAGGCTGACCTTCCTCTAGGCTGACCTTCCTCTAGGCTGACCTTCCTCTCCTCTCTCTTTTCCCCTAGGCTGACCTTCCTCTAGGCTGACCTTCCTCTAGGCTGACCTTCCTCTAGGCTGACCTCCCTCTCCTCTCCCTTTTCCTCTAGGCTGACCTTCCTCTAGGCTGACCTTCCTCTCCTCTCCCTTTTCCTCTAGGCTGACCTTCCTCTAGGCTGACCTTCCTCTCCTCTCCCTTTTCCTCTAGGCTGATCTTCCTTTTCCTCTAGGCTGATCTTCCTTTTCTTCTAGGCTGACCTTCCTTTTCTTCTAGGCTGACCTTCCTTTTCCTCTAGGCTGATCTTCCTTTTCCTCTAGGCTGATCTTCCTTTTCCTCTAGGCTGATCTTCCTTTTCCTCTAGGCTGATCTTCCTTTTCCTCTAGGCTGATCTTCCTTTTCCTCTAGGCTGATCTTCCTTTTCCTCTAGGCTGACCTTCCTTTTCCTCTAGGCTGACCTTCCTCTCCTCTCCCTTTTCCTCCTCTAGGCTGATCTTCCTCTCCTCTCCCTTTTCCTCCTCTAGGCTGACCTTCCTCTCCTCTCCCTTTTCCTCCTCTAGGCTGACCTTCCTCTCCTCTCCCTTTTCCTCCTCTAGGCTGACCTTCCTCTCCTCTCCCTTTTCCTCCTCTAGGCTGACCTTCCTCTCCTCTCCCTTTTCCTCCTCTAGGCTGACCTTCCTCTCTGTATGGTTGTGTACTTGAAAAGCTCCAGTGTGTTTTCAACATCTGTTTTTTTTTTTCTTCTAAACCGTCTCTCTCTCTCCCCTCTAGTGGTGAAGCAGCGTATGCAGATGTACAACTCCCCGTACCGAGGCGTGTCTGACTGCGTGGGCTCCATCTGGAGGCGTGAGGGCCCCGGGGCCTTCTACCGCTCCTACACCACCCAGCTGACCATGAACGTCCCCTTCCAGGCTCTCCACTTCATGACCTACGAGTACCTCCAGGAGCTGCTCAACCCCCACAGACAGTACAACCCCTCCTCTCACGTCATCTCCGGGGCGCTTGCCGGGGCCATTGCTGCCGCCGCCACCACCCCGCTTGATGTCTGTAAGACCCTCCTCAACACCCAGGAGGCCCTAGCGGTCCATGCTGAGGTCCCTGGAGCGCTGGGGGTTGGAGCAAGTGTAGGGACGGCGTCTGCCACTGGGGGGCGCCACATCTCGGGGTTAGGGGAGGCGTTCCGGACTGTGTACAGGATGGGGGGTGGGTCGGCGTTCTTTAAGGGCGTCCAGGCCAGGATCATCTATCAGATGCCCTCCACCGCCATCAGCTGGTCCGTCTACGAGTTCTTCAAATACGTCATCACCAAGCGCCAGTACGAGAGAAGGCTGCACCACCGAGACGGAGAGAAGTAGAGAGGGAGGGAAGACCTTCATTCAAAATGTCCCCAAGGAACCCACCCCATAGATATGTACTAGAGGGCTCAGCTCCTATCTTTGGGCCAAGTTCCCCCTCTATCTAACTCTATAACCACCCCACAGTAACCCCACCTCTAACCATTTGACCTCTGACCTTCTAAACTAACCAGGAAATAAAAGCCCCCCCCCTAGTATTTTTGACTAGAAGAGATACAGCTTTTGTCCACATTCACCTTACACAGCAGGTTTAGAACTTACTCAGCAGGTTAGGAGAATTAGGTTAAGGTTAGCAAAAGTGAAGTTTTTGTTTTTTGTTGCCAAAAGCTGTGTCCCATCTACACCTGACCTCCTCTTATCCTCTCACATAAGAGAACAAGTCCCCATCTTTCACATAGTTTATTATAGACATACTGTACATGGCACTTTAATTCAAATATACACTCACTGGCCAGTTTATTTGGTACACCCATCTAGTACCGGGTCGGACTCCCTTTGCCTCCAGAACAGACTGAATTCTTTGGGGCATGGATTCTACAAGGTGTCGGAAAAGTTATTTTCTCAATTGGTATCTAGGGACCTAAGGTGTGCCAGGAAACATTCCCCACACCAGTACACCACCGCCACCAGCCTGTACCGGTGACACCAGGCAGGATGAGTCCATGGACTCATGCTGCATACGCCAAATTCTGACTCTGCCATCAGCTTGACGCAACAGGAACCGGGATTTGTCAGACCAGGCGATGTTGTTCCATTCCTAAATTGTCCAGTGTTGGTGATCTTGTGCCCGCTGGAGCTGCTTCCTGTTGTTTTTAGCTAGGAGTGGAACCCGGTGTGGTCGTCTGCTGCAATAGCCCATCAGTGACAAGGACCGACAAGTTGTGTGTTCTGAGATGATGTTCTGCACACCACTGTTGTACTGCTCCGTTATGTGTCTGTTTGAGGCTTGCCTGTTATCTTGCACCATTCTTGCCCCTCTCCTTTGACCTCTCTCATCAACAAGCTGTTTTCGCCCACGGGACTGCCACTGACTGGACGTGTTTTGTTTGTCGCGCCATTCTCAGTAAACCCTAGACTGTCTTGTGTGAAAAGCCAGACGTTTCTGAGATACTGGATCTGGCCTACCTGGCACCAACAATCATACCACGCTCAACGTCGCTTAGGTCACTCGTTTTGCCCATTCTAGCTTTCAATGGAACAGTAACTGAATGCCTGTCTGCCTGCTTTAAATAGCAAGCCACAGCCACGCTACTCACTGTCTGTAGGAGCGATCCATTTTGGTGAATGAGGTGATGTACCTAATAAACTGTCCAGTTACTGTATATATTAGAATTATATTTCTGCATTTCCCTACTATAACCACTAGGGGGCTTTGAGTCTCGACCTCCCTCCTCCATTGACTTTATGGACAGATCTAAAAGAGTCCCAATAATATCTACTTTCTCCTGCAAATGTGCACTCGTTCACTACTTCCCACTAATCTAATAGTATTAGGTTGGTGGAGGAATGGGCTAGTTTCCACCATATTTATTATACCAGTCATTACCTTTCAAACCAGTGAAGGGAAGTGAACAAGGGCACACTTTGGGAGGAAGGTGAGGTCATGGGGACTTGGACCAAGTGAAGACCTCTGTATTGGATGATGACTGCAGTCAGTGGATTTAGCATTAAGGATATATCTATAGTCACGACTACCACTGGACTACCACTCGTCTAGCATTCTGAAATGGGAATTAAATTCACCAGAAATTGTTTCATGCAACGCTATTTAAAACAATAACTGCCTTTTCCATCTTTGAGATAGTGACTGGGCTTGTGTTAATGTATTTCTCCGCCTGTATGTAGACATTGAGGAATATGAGTATTTTGACTTGAAATGTTCAACTTAGCCCATTGGAGTTGATCAAGACAGTGGTGTTGACTGTGTGTGGATGTGACTGACTGAATGAGGAAGAGAGAAATAAATCAAATAGGAGTGCAAAGCGCTAGATCACTGAGTGCAAAGCGCTAGATCACTGAGTGCAAAGCGCTAGATCACTGAGTGCAAAGCGCTAGATCACTGAGTGCAAAGCGCTAGATCACTGAGTGCAAAGCGCTAGATCACTGAGTGCAAAGCGCTAGATCACTGAGTGCAAAGCGCTAGATCACTGAGTGCAAAGCGCTAGATCACTGAGTGCAAAGCGCTAGATCACTGAGTGCAAAGCGCTAGATCACTGAGTGCAAAGCGCTAGGACACCATATAGAGAATAATGTGCCATTTGGGACAGCACCTCTGAGGATGGTGGGAGGGTGTGCTACACCTCTAGTCTACCAGACTGTTGAGATGTATGGGCTTTGTTTCAGATGGCACCCTATTCCCCTTTATAGTGCACTACTTTTGGCCAGGACCCACAGGGAGCAGAAGACGTTTCCCTTGAGAGTGCGTGTAGTGTCCAAAATGGCATCTTGGCCCCTATATAGTGTACTACTTTTGATCACGGCTCATATGGATCTGGTCAAAAGTAGCGCACTATATAGGGAATACGGTGCCATTTGGGACGGAACCTTCTGACCACGCACCACTTTCTAGCACTTATAGTCATTTACAGTTATGTGTGGTGACTAATCCTTTAAATAGTAACTTACATACATGTAGTTACTTATCCTATGGTAACTAATCATTTAAATAGTAACTTATACACATGTGGTTACTTATCCTATGGTAACTTTTAGAAACATTTACTACGTACACACGGCCTTCGAATCAGCCGCCATGAGTCAAACGCACAAATACAAAGTCCTGCTGGACCCGAACCTTCATTTCTGAAGCCATGTTATCACAGAGAAGAACACGTGTGAGTAGGACTACTCTTATCCTAGATCAACTCATTCTATCTGTAAAGGAGTAGAGTTTCAGCCAAGTGTTCTGGAACCGACCAGATAAATGAAGATTTAATATATAGGTTCCTTCATTAATATGGTTGAAAAATTCTGGGAACTTTTCAAAATTCTCAGTTTATCCAGGAATGTTCCTGTAATCATTAGGGGGAAAAGCAGGGCATCCTGAATCCCCAACAATGACCTGTTGGAAAACCTGGCATTTTGGGGAAGTTAGGGCAATTTTGGATCCTTGTAATAGATTACTTGGCAGGATATCCCCCTCATATAGACTAACCAACTGCCACCCAGAACGGCACCCTATAGAACCTATAGGTAGAAACAACATACTGAATACACAAGTAGCGAACAACGTTTTGAATATGTTAACAGTTAACTTAAAGGGGAAGTTCACTATTTTACAACTTTGTCAGATGGTTTCTCATCCTGAAAGTAGTCTATGGGCCAGAAGAAACGTGTCAATGCTTCAGGGCTTTTTAAACAACCGCTACAAACGTCAGCCAACTTTAGCCACCGCTAGCTCCTAAAATACTGAACTTCCCCTTTAAAGGAGTTGCTGAGAGAAAAGAGAACTGAATGTAGGAGTGTTTCCTGCCGTATGCCATGTTTGGGAGTGGAAACCAAAGACTGAAAGAACGGGGGATGGGTGAATTTGATGTGATGAAAATGAGGAAAAGCTAGAGAAGAGGATTGATCTGTATTGAAAGAGAAACTTCTTCCTGTATTACTTTGTGAATTGTAAATAAATAGTGGCTAATGGGCAGCGCCTCGCAGAAGCAGGGTCTTCTCTTGGGACTGCTGCCCCCACGTGCTGGAGAGAAATGATCCATTACAATGTGTCTTGTCTCTTTTTTTTCCTGAAAATGTTCTGTGAGAAATGTCTTATTTTAACAGTAAAACACTGGAAAAGTGCATGTTAAAGCTGCAGTCTGTACCTTTTTATTTTGTCGTAGAAAGTATTGCCCCTGCACTTTGTATACTAAGGTGGCTTGTATTGCTCGTCCCTAACTCTCCTCAATCCTTACCCCTCTTCCATCCCTACCCCTCCTCCTCACAAACCCTGTGTGTCATCTGTCTGTCTGCCCGTGTGCATAGGCCTATATTTTCAAGAATAACCTCAGCTGTAGCCAGCCTATACAGCCCTGTCCATAGTTTGTTAAACTGTGTGTCAGTGGTGTTTTAATGTGGGATGAAAATCTAAACCCTTTTCATCAGTGATGCCGCTGGTGGCAGATGAAACACACACAGACAATGGCTGCAGCCCAAATTGCACCCTATTCCCTATTTAGTGCACTACTTTTGGTAAGGGCCTATAGGGCTCTAGTCAAAAGTAGTGCACTCTGTAGGGTCATTTGGGACGCGGGATAATAACTCACATCATCACAGCCTTGAGTGGATAGTGTGTAAATAACATCCGTCATAATTAAGTTTGGTAATATGGCGTGTGTCAGCTGTATCCGCACCCCTATGATATACAGGTAACTGCCAAAATAAAGGAAACATTGAAGTACATGAGAGATAGAAAGTGAATATGAGTTAATTAAGCAATTAACATCCCATCATGCTTAGGGTCATGTAGAAAACTACCCAGTTGACCATTATTTTGCCTGCCATGACTAGAAGAGATTTGAGTGATTTGTAAGAGGGGTCTCAAAGGAGCGTAGGTGATTTAAAGTGTGTGTGTGTGTGTGTGTGTGTGTGTCATTCACCCGATCTCAACCCAATTCAATACTTATGGGAGATTCTTGAGAGATTCTGAGACAGCATTTTCCACCACCAACAAAAAAACACCAAATGATGGTATTTCTGGTGGAAGAACTGTCGCGTCCCCTACACTTGTAGAATCTATGCCAAGATGCACTGAAGATGTTTGGATGGCTCATGGTGGCCCAATGCCCTATTAACACTTCATAATATTGTTTCCTTTATTTTGGCAGTTACTTGTGTGTTTTACACGAGCATAATATCTCCTGGAAATACACAGAGAATGATGAATGTTTAGTCTATCCACTGTCATACTGGTTCTGAGTTGCACCCAGAGAGACGACAGCCCGAGGTATACCATGTTACAATAGCATGTGGGGCCTAGCCTATATCATTCATTGCATTAGGTTAGGATAAAATTACTAGGATATCAGGGTTGGGGTCAAATCCATTTAAATTCCAGTCAATTCAGTAAATACACTGACATTTCGGTTCTGCTCAAAGCTCTTTAATATGGAAAATGTGGAATTGGAATTTGTTTCACTTTCTTAATTGAAATGGAATTGACCCCGACCCTGTTAGATGGACAACGTTGGTGAAGTAGGTCTAAGCAAAAAGACTTAGTGATTTAGTCATACTCTTTATTTTTGTGCACTTCCCTTAAGGCGTTTACCAAGGCTTTTGCCAAGGTCTTTTTAGCTAGCATGCCTCTCCTGTCTTTGGCAAATGACAGGAGTGGCAAGGATTGTACTAGCTGAACAGAGACAGGCCTCTCTAGGCCGGAGTCTGAACATAAGCCATAGAACAGACCAGACTTAACCAGCTGCTGGTTAGTCCTGATGGAATAGGGCTGAAGCATAATAAACAGTTTATTACTCAGATGGTTTTCATTCAAAGGGTGTTTCTCATTTGAACCAAACACACAGCAATTCTAAACTTCATGACCTTAGGACTATAAGGTTCTGACATTTTGGTAAGAAAATATCTAATTCACATAGTTGCTCTTTAGGTGGTCCTTTACATGTGAGATGTCAGATTATTATTATTTTTTAAGTATGTTTATAAAGAATTGTTTTTAACGTTCTATCTGGGCAAACACCATAACGTTGTGCCTGCAGGTTATGTCTGTAATCCAATCACACTGCTGGGTTGACAATCAGAGATAGTTATATGTAGGGTTATATACAGTGCATTCGGAAGGTATTCAGACCCGTTCTCTTTTTCCACATGTTGTTCAAATACAGCCTTACTCTAAAGTTGATTAAATACATGTTTTCCTCATCAAACCACACACAATACCCCATAATGACAAAGAGAAAACAGGCTTTTAGACATTTTAGAAATGTTTTGAAAATTAAAAACAAATACCTTATTTACATTAGTATTCAGACCCTTTGATATGAGACTTGAAATTGATCTCTGGGGCATCCTGTTTCCATTCATCATCCTTGAGATGTTTCTGAAACTTGATTGGAGTCCACCTGTGGTAAATTCAATTGATTGGACATGATTTGGAAAGGCTCAAACCTGTCTATATAAGGTCCCACAGTTGACACTGCATGTCAAAGCAAAAACCAAGACATGAGGTCCAGGGAATTGCCAGCAGAGCACCGAGAAAGGATTGTGTCGAGGCACATATAAAACAGTGGCCTCCATCATTCTTAAATGGAAGAAGTTTTGAACCACCAAGACTCTTCCTAGAGCTGGCCGCACGGCCAAACTTAGTAATTGGGGGAGGAGGGCCTTTGTCAGGGAGGTGACCGAGAACCCGATGGTCACTCTGACAGAGCTCCAGAGTTCATCTTTGGAGATGGGAGATCCTTCCAGAAAGACAACCATCTCTGCAGCACTCCACCAATCAGGCCTTTATTATAGAATGGCCAGATGGAAGTCACTCCTCAGTAGCCCGCTTGGAGTTTGCCAAAAGGCACCTAAAGGACTCTGACCATGAGAAACAAGATTATCTGGTCTGATGAAACCAAGACTGAACTTTTTGACCTGAATGCCAAGTGTCACATCTGGAGGATGTTTTTGCTGTGTCATTATGGGGTATTGTGTGTAGACTGATGAAGAGGGAAAAAACGATTTAATCAATTTTAGATTAAGGCTGTAATGTAACAAAATGTGGAAATATTCAAAGGGTCTCAATACTTTGTGTGTGTGTGTGTGTGTGTGTGTGTGTGTGTGTGTGTGTGTGTGTGTGTGTGTGTTATATACACTGAACAAAAATATAAACGGAACATGTAAAGTCTTGTTCCAATGTTTCATGAGCTAAAATAAAAGATCCCAGAAATGTTCCATACACACAAAGAGCTTATTTCTCTAATGTTGTGCACAAATTTGTTTACATCCCTGTTAGTGAGCATTTCTCCTTTGCTAAGATAATCCATCCACCTGACAGATGTGGCATATCAAGGAGCTGATTATTCAGTACGATCATTACACAGGTGCACCTTGTGCTGGGGACAATAAAAGGCCACTGTGCAGTTTCAATTGGCATGCTGACAGCAGGAATGTCCACCAGAATTGTTGCCGGAGAATTTTTTGTTAGTTTCTCTACCACAAGCCGTCTAACCGGCCTCACAACCACACACCACGTGTATCCACACCAGCAATGGACCTCTTCACCTGCGGGATCATCTGAGACCAGCCACCCGGACAGCTGATGAAACTGACTATTTCTGTCTGTGATAAAGACCTTTTGTGAGGAAAAACTCATTCTGATTGGCTATGCCTGGCTCCTCAGTGGGTGGGCCTATGGCTGCGCCCCTACCCAGTCATGTGAAATGCATTAATTAGGGCCTAATGAATTTATTCCAATTGACTGATCTCCTGATATGAACTGTAACTCAGTAAAATCTTTGAAATTGTTGCATGTTGCATTTATAGTTTGGTTCAGTATACTTATTGAGGCATGAAAGACATCACTTTAAAAATGCTCATCTCAAAACCATACATTTTGCAGATAGAACGTTATAGTCCGACATCCTTGATTATTTATATTGTGGGTTCTGGTCCTCTTTTTAAATTACTTCAATTTTTTTTCACCACTTTTTCAGAAGAATGTCCATAACGTAAGTTGTTTATGGTAGAAACAAATACAGGTGCCTTAGAGCAGTGTTTCCTAAACTTGGTCCTGGGACCCCCTTAGATGCATGTTTTGGTTTTTGCCCCAGCACTACACAACTGATTCAAATAACCAACTCATCATCAAGCTTTGATTGTTTGAGTCAGCTGAGTCGTGTTGGGGCATAAACCAAAACGTGCACCCATGGGGGGGGGGGGGGCCTCAGGACCGAATTTGAGAAACCCTGCCTTAGAGCATGTTTAAGGCCCTTGGGAAAGACATTGTTGTTTTTGCCTTGTTTTATATTAATATGAAAACCTCCATGGAAGGGTTATTTCACTAAAATTACAATCTTACCACATTTTATTGATAACTAGCACGTAGTTTACTGACTTTGGGTGTCAGACACCAGAATACTACATCAGTTTACTCATCCAGAGCTAAGCTTTAGCATTGTTGCTAGTTCTCCATAGGATAAAGTGAATTTGTCATGTTAGGGAACTATTGCAAATGTGTGATGAACATTAATTAATATATTTGATGTTGCGATTAGAAAGAAGATCTTTATTTAATCATGAAAAGTCTGTAGCCTACTTCTCTATTGAAAGAATTTGTACATTCTGGGCCAGACAGAACCTCATGGCTGAACCCAGGTTGACATTTCAGAGCCATACGGTTCTATCTGTGATTGCACCCCCCTAAAAAAAACAGATTTACAAATGTTTTAGGATTTTGATACTCTGCATTTTAGGTAGCCTACCTTTTAAGGTGATGCTATTAATGGGTTATAAAAGAATAACAAAACCGTTCTGAGATCTGGGATGTGAAAACGTGTAATGCTCAATATATCAGAACTATGCTTTGCGCACATAGATCCTTGTAGTCCCATGGCTTCAATTTGGCAAGAATAGTTAGTGTCACACAAAAAAAGTTTAAAATAGACTACAACATTTGTATGTTTTATTTTGGGGTGGGTTTAAGTGTCCTGTGTGATTCAGCCAGGCTGGGGTGCTAATCGGTTGCCACGTAACAATAATACAATGTTATTGTTAGCCTCGCGCATGTAAACGATGACAGTTGTGTTGGTCAGGTCTGGATGAATGATTCCCACCGAAATTTCCCAGAAACGAGGTCTGTTTTGACCTAGAAAGTAGCATTGGGTGGTTATCGTGTAAGGCCTAGATCAGAGAGGGGATAAATATTTAGATGTTTGCGGCTGATGAACGACCTATCCTCGGCCCGGTTGGAGGTCCGCACCCGCGCCAAAGCCTGGTTCCCAGCACAAGAAACAGTAAAACTTGGATGACAAACTTGGCAAGGAGAAGAAAACGAAAATGTTCAGCTGTTCGGATGTCTGAGACTGTCTGTAAACCATAGTGCCCATATTTAACGGCCTATAATATAGACCTCTACTTTAGTCCGTTGTCCAGCCAGCCCTATATGTTGCATCATGCCATAACCGCATACACAACCGACATCCAGTGCTTAATTTGTAAATCATGAGGTACAGGAATAAAAAGTGAGTGCAAGAGGGGGGTGATCTGGGGAGCTCTGAGTTACCGGAACGCATGAGAAACAAATATATTTTATAATAATAAAACATTGCATGCATATCACTACATTTTTGTAGTGGCACAGAGCAGTGGTGTTGAGGCATTACAGAAGTTGCACACATGGGGAAAATGTTTAGTGGACTAGGGTCCGGGAAAATGTTTAGTGGACTAGGGTCCGGGAAAATGTTTAGTGGACTAGGGTTCGGGAAAATGTTTAGTGGACTAGGGTTCGGGAAAATGTTTAGTGGACTAGGGTCCGGGAAAATGTTTAGTGGACTAGGGTCCGGGAAAATGTTTAGTGGACTAGGGTCCGGGAAAATGTTTAGTGGACTAGGGTCCGGGAAAATGTTTAGTGGACTAGGGTTCGGGAAAATGTTTAGTGGACTAGGGTCCGGGAAAATGTTTGCCTTTTATAAACGCATTTCATGCAATTCTACGTCCTTTTACATGACTGAATACTTTGGCATAATCTTTTTTAATGCTGCGTTCAAAACAACTAGGAACTCATACTCATCGAAATAAAACTAGCACCGACTGGGCAAATTCATTTTGAACGGTCATCCAATTCGGAATTCCAAGTCTGGAATCCAGGCCTCTTTCTAGAGATCCGACTTCCAACCTGAAGATCACTGACGTAATGATTTGACCTCGTTTTTCCCAGTTGTCTTGAAAGCACCATAATAGGCCCTACTGCACAAATGATCGAAATGACAGGCTACTTTGACACTGACAAACTGAGAATTAACGAAGAGGCAACTCGAATGAACTTTTTGATAGCTTTTATTATCATTGTGACATTGCATAATGTGTGAGAGAAAAAAGGTCATGCAATAAAGAGGCACCGGAACGAAACCGTCCAAAACCGAGAAATGCCAGGTCCTGTTCCGACAGGATCCAGCTCAAATTAAGCGCTGCCGACATCCCACACCATCCAATGGTTAACTGCAGTCTTTAACTAACATGTCTTCTCTGCTTGGGGAATGTGATGACAGCAGTTGATTCTTTCTTCCTTCCTTCCCTGCCCCTCTTCCTCCTATCCCAGTTAAGATTGCGCGCGCGCTGTTTGGGCACGTCTTGGTGAAAACATGGCTATGTTATTTCGATGTTGACGAAGCAAGGAAGAGAGCTATATTGTGTGAGTGTGCACGAGTCATTAACAGCTGCTAATGACGTACTTCAGTTTGGAAAGTGTGTGTGTGTGGGGGGGGGGGGGGGGGGGGGGGGGTAACCGCACTTACAGGTAAATACAGTAGGTGCGGGCGGTTCTGTTTGTAACTAACTACCTCTCTCTCTCTTTAGCGGAGATGTTACTAAAGGCCCCGGCGATTAATCAAACCAAACGCGGTACTGTAAAGCAACAACTGGAGGCGGTGTCATGTGTCTTCAACCCGCATCAGCAAGGGCTGTGATGCGTCCCAAATTACACCCTATTCCCAATATTGTGCACTACTTTTGATGAGAGCCCTGGCTACAATATAGGGAATAGGGTGCCAGGCCCTCCTTAGGGCGTGTTGTTTCACCCGTTCTCTTCAAAACCAAAGGCCAAGGCCCTATCCACTTCTCTTTCACTCTGAAAGACTCTAGTTTCCGTACAGTTCTCTTCTGGTCAGAACTGATCTTAATAAGTGACACCCAATCGGACACCTTTTGTCCAAAGACGGTCCAATTCAGAGAATTTGGCCCGAACCTTTCTGGAACCAATCTCTCTTTGTAATTATTTGTGTGCCTGTCAACTATTGTTTATTGTAATGTTGTGTAAACTCCTAGATTTCATGCATCTTTTTGTGTTTTTCTGATTTTAAGCATATTTGTTTATTCTTAAAGTATTTTCTGAGATTTCGACACACACACACACACACACACACACACACACACACACACACACACACGCGCACACGCACACGCACACGCGCGCACACGCAGACGCAGACGCACACGCGCACACACACGCGCGCGCACGCACGCACACACACACACACACACACACACACACAGCTGTGTAGATTTAAAGAGAAATAATGACTAATAAGTGTTGAATATGTCTTAATCTGCCATCTGAGAGGAAAACACACAAACGGCTCCGGATGCGGTTGTGGTTAGGTTTAGTGTAAAGAGTTGTGGGTCATGTGTAGAGAGAACCGCATAATCAAACTGTTTGCGTGTGTGTCACAATGTCAGAAAATATTTTAAGAATAATAGCATAATTACAAAAATATATGAATGGCGTAAAATAAATAATATTAATCCATAAAAATCACATTTAAGCATTGGCTGCTTTAACTCTATGCCTATTGAAAAAGCTTGACCAAATTGCAAGTGTGTCAATAGCCTAATTGAAACCAACCTTTTCTGGTATTTTTCCATGGGTGTTGATGTAAAATCAAAAACACAAACATTTGGGTAATTATTGTTTTATTGTATTGACATAAGGCTAAATTAACCTTCCCATTCCACTCATGGAGAATCGATTAGAATCTTAATTTGCCTATTTGTGTCGTTCTTCCTCGTGGTCATCGCTTCTCTTTATCTAAGTTCCATGTCACTCCAACACAGCAAGCTGCAGCTTGCTCTGGTCCTTTGAATTTGAGAGCCTCACACCACAATTGGGTATTCTAAACTACCAGCTCTCACAGTCTCACGTTAGAATTAGACGTTCATCCGAATGGTTAAGCTAAGGGTTAAGGTTTGGGATAGGCTTAAAACAAAAATATCAAAAACAACTTTCTATTGCTGGATTCAAACTTGCATTCTTTGGAATCAGAGGCAGACGCTTACACAGCCGCCCGTCATTCCCATCCCATAACGCCTAGCGAAACCTACTTGAAGGTAACAGCGCTCACTGTTGCCCTTAGTGTTGCGGTTTCAACGTCATCTCCCGACGTCCTCATACCTGCATGGACGTCAAATACTGGCTTGTGTCATGGGTGCCCTGGCTGATTCTAAAACTGATGCAAATCAAAAACGTAAACTCTGCTGCAGCCAGCGACGAGGCTGCTAGCGTCCTGAGGCGACGCCATGCTGTCTCCAAATCTATTTACATACATCAAGTGGCTGGTCCCGCACTGTGACAGCAGGTATGCTCTATGGCTCTACTCCTGACGCAGCGGTGGAGTAAGAACCAGCTAGACTCTAGTCTAGAACGTTGCTTATCAGTGGGGTGACAAGTTCGAGGCCTCCTTTTTTTTACGTCTCAATTAATCCCCATTAGTAGCGCAAGAACACTAGGCGAGTCCTGATTGGTTTAAATCTGTTTTGGGCCCAACAGGAGATTAGGGAGAGCATGGTTCCGATATAGAGCCCCCGATAGGACAATACAGTAGTCGAGTCGTTCCAAACCATCAGGGTTTATTTGATTATTTCGATCTAGACAAATATAGCCGAAGAGGTACACGCTGGAGGGGCGAACTGGTTGAGAATGTGGTTGTGGAGGGAGCATCTCTTGCGACTCTGAGGGATAAGGGAAAGACGAAAAACAAATTAGGCAAAGGAGGATGAGAGTTGTCAGAGAGCTTGGGAAAATAATTCTACAACAAGTGGCTATTTGGAGTCAAAATCCTGTCTTCAGACCAAAAGTTCCCGTTGAATTATTCAGTTGAACTGTTCTTGTGGTCTGTAGCGCATGAACCCTGCATGATTGCTTGTGATTTTACAACTGCTTCTAATAACCTATTATTGCAACACTGTTGTTCAATAGTAACAATATATACTAATAAAGGCCTAATAACAATATTACCAATAATTATTATGTACTATTAGTATTATACTATTATTAGAGGGCGGCGCACAATTGGCCCAGCGTCTTCTGGATTTGGCCGGTGTATGGCCGTCATTGTAAATACGAATTTGTTCTTCACTGACTTACCTAGTTAAATAAAGGTTACATTTAAAAAATATATACTTTGTAGCCTATAGACCTGCGTTTTAAGAATGTATCGTAGGCCCATCGCTAGTTCCTGTTTTAACCAAACCTGTCCAACAGGTCCAGCGTTTATCTGAAATCATGCTCTATTTGTGTCGAGTATAGGAGCCTCTCCCCTCTCCTCCCTTCAACATATGTCCCCGGAAGATTATGCTGCATGACAACTCTTCAACTATTCTCGGGCTCTGACGCTTTCCCACGGGGAGCTCACTTAAGCTAGGCCAACAGTGATCCTTCATTTCCCAGTCCCTGTAACAGTGGATACGTCCCAAATGGAACTCTATTTCCAATATAATGCCCTATGGGCCCTGGTCAAAAGTAGTCCACTATTAAGGGAATATGGTGCAATTTGGGACGTATTTAGTGTGTTCATCTGATGCTCTAGTTTAGCTGTTTAGTAATAAGAGATTATCCCCCATTGTGCGTCCTAAAATACACCTTATTCCCTATATCGCCTAGTCCATTACTTTTGTCCAAGGCCTATGTAAAATATTGGACTAAACAAGGAATAGGGTGCCATTTGGGAGTTATCCTCAGAGATTCTCCCCAGGCCAGTATTTATGGCGCTCATCGACAAGGCCTTGTGATGACGGCTGCTCCTCGTCTGGATAATGTCTTTGGCCTGAACCCCTGCTCGCGTGTCTGTCTAATTTCCACTTCCTCTCTCCTCGCGCTCTGCAGATCTGCCCACTGTGGTATGCGTGAGCCTGGCGGTTTCCCACAGAGCCGGGACAACGGCATTGCCGCCAGAGGCTAGCTCTGTCTGTCATGATTAAAATATGAGAAATTGAACAATTGTAGGTTAACGTGAACAGAAAAATTATGCACACATTTTTTTTAAATAAAACGTTTTTCCAAAACGTTTGGCTGTTACAAAAGGTCATGATGACAGGTTTGAGCCGCCCATAAGGAATAGTGAATTCAGATGGTCACATAGTAGGAAAATTAAACATCATATTGTCTACTCACTGCAGTCCAAGTGGGCTGATATGTTAATCTTTTAATCAATTAGACTTATCAAGTTTCTTAGATGTAGGCATCGTAATAAAATGTTCAGTGTGTATTGAATGACTGACATTGAGTCTATAGCCGATGGTAGGCTATTTCAAATAGCCCAGGCTATCAAAATCTGGTATTTTCGACATGTCGCAAAATTGATAAAAGAAAGATCAAATACCTATGGATTATATTTCTATTCTGTAAAAATATTATTTTCTCATAACGCAATGCCCCATTTCTCATAACCAGGCCGCCATGCTTCTTCTCCTCCTTGAATTCTCTCTGCTCCTTGTCCTCCATTTTCCCGCAGATAGACAGAAATGGTGAAACTTGTAGCAATAATAACCGTTCATTCACACAGCCGCCCCCCGCTGCCTAACCTCCAGCCCTGCTGCCCCGGCTGGGGCTCTCCCTCTCCGCCCCAATCAGAGGCCCTTTCTTCGGGAACAAAAACCTCCCCAAAAGCGAACAAAAGTGAACACTTTTTTTCCCTATCCCAATCGCAGTATAACGCAGCCAGTTAAAATAACGCACTGCCTGTGCCTCAATTTGGAATATTAGGACGTCAATCTCTCAGCTCTTGGGTTCTTTTGTCTTTGCTGAGTGTCCGGGCCAGCCTACCATACACCTTTTGTCCAGGAATCCAATAAGGCCTATTATTCGGCCTCTCCAGCCCCGCTCGAGCTGCTTCTTTCAGGGTATTTTAGGTTGCTAATCGCGTCCTTAAAGCGCCTCAAATGGAGAGTAACTTCCTCTTTTCACACAGACTGGCACCCGCACAATTAATTCGAGTGTGCCTGTTGCCTGGCCTTCTCCAACCGCCTTCCGGGCGCGACACATTTCCAAATGGCAAGATTTTATAACAAAGCTGTGGCTAACAACCTGAATCAGACTAGCACTAAAAAAGCTATTTTCATGTGTTCGAATAAGTAGGCTACAATTGCAATACGTTTACCTGCTATTGCGGGAATAGGACATTTTGAATGCACAGCTTTCATTGAAATATTGTGCACCGGTTGAGTGGAATTGTGTCTAAAGAGAGAGAATGAGCCTTTTCTTGTCTTGATATCCATGTCGTATCTTGCCAAGAGGCCATTCATGCCTCAATGTAGTCTATTCATTGTCAGTCGTCTTTCTACTTTAGATGTGGCTTTTTGAAAATGATTGTGATGAAAGTGATTTGCAGAGATTATTCTTATCCAGCATGTTGTAACATTATTGCTTATTTATATCCCCATTTTATATACTCGTAATTAAAGGCGCATCGAAAAGCAGGTGATATTTCAATAATATCAGACATCTTGACAAATTAGAACAACTTGTAGATAACGGGAAGTTAGCCTATCCATCTCGCTCGCTCTCTCTCTCACACACACACTCACGCACACGCACAGTGGGAGAATTAGGATCCCACCATAGAAAACTCTCAAGAGCCTCACAAAGAATGTAATGGACCGTGGAAAGTTTGCGCAAAGTAGCAAAATATGGAATTTATTCGTTTTCGAAAGCAAGTTATGAGATTTTATAAAATGGTGTTAGTTGTGTTCAGAGCCCAAGGTTGGATTCCATTTCAATTTCTGCCATTCCAGGACTTTTTTTAATGAGAAAATGGAATTAATCAAATAAATGTCAATGGATTACATAAGCTTGAAAACAATCAAACACTCTCTTTCACTTCTCATGTCATCGTGGCTAAAGAAACATTAGAAATATCAAGCAAATCCTTGAGATTGGGAACTTCACCTATAGGCCATCAGTGTTGAATAATCCGGACATCCTTTTAAGCACATGCTTACAAGTAACTAGACCACCCTTAGTCCGTATATCACAATTATCAAACGTCTAGTCTCGTGACTAGGCCTATCCTATATATCCAACGTTAACTGGATAGTTGGTCATTCAAATAAAATGCGACCATTGTTGGTCATAAATCCATTTCAACCGTTACGCACAGCTTCTTTCTGATGACCGTCACCGAGAGTGGAGTAAACATGTTGAATTTGCACCTTTTCAGTCTTAATCCAACGACAGCCACCCCACCAGGCAGACACGAAGGCCAATAACTACATAAAAACAACACTGTTTCCGAAATACTGCAGAGAAATAACTCCCTTTATTTTAAAAAGGGGAAGAACCCTTTAAAAAACGGCATGAGAGGATTCGATTAATGTCACCGGTGAGGGTGTAAAACAATGCTCTGGTTTTATCCAAGGTGTAACCGGAGTGGGGCTACCAGGCCCGGATCCCTTGCAGTGAGCCCTGACATGTCGTGACCGCTGTCCCTTGGTGCGTTTGGGGCTGTGGAGAGGCGCTAAGCCCCCCAATGTTCCCCAAGTTCATGGCCATGAAGGGGTTAGCCGTGGTGGTTGGGGGGAGAGTAGGGATACTGGTGTAAGTACAGCTGTAATTGCTGTTGTATGCCGGGTTGTTGTACGTGTAGGCCTGGTATCCGTTGTAACTATAGGGGTTCGACCCGTACGGAGCATTGTAGTTCTGAGTCCCGCCCAGACAGGGCTTCCCATCCCGGACCAGGACCGGCACCGCGACTCGTCTTGGCGGGGGAGGGTGGTGGTGTCCTGCCAGCTCCAGGGACTTGTCCTGCCGCTGCCGCTTACACTTGTACCGTCGGTTCTGGAACCAGATTTTGACCTGCGTGGAGGTGAGTTTGAGAGTGCTCGCCAGGTGTTCTCGTTCAGGAGCGGACAGGTACCGCTGCTGCTTGAAGCGTCGCTCTAACTCGAACACCTGGGCTTGGGAGAAGAGGACCCGGGGTTTCCGTCTGGTTCTCTGCTTGGCCGGCCGATCCGAGTCCCCCTGGCCGCTGTCCTCACCCTCCAGCGGCTTGGACACCACGCCACAGCTCTCTGTGGTGTCAAGATATGAGCATAAATATTTTGTAGGCTACTCTGAAAATAGGAATATAGTTTTATTAAAGTAGCCTATAAAAATACAAAATATTTTGGGAAATATATTTCATAATGTAACTTATTTGAATGTGTATAGCTAACTCATTTCGTTTTACTGACATGAATGTATAATTATTTTGTCAGTCAGTATACCTTGTGAACACCGTGACAGTAAAACGTCCAAACTATTCAAAACGTGTATACTTCACGATAAATGAGTTTAGATAAATGAGTTTAGATAAATGAGTTTAGATAAATGAGTTTAGATAAATGAGTTTAGATAAATGAGTTTAGATAAATGAGTTTAGATAAATGAGTTTAGATAAATGAGTTTAGATAAATGAGTTTAGATAAATGAGTTTAGATAAATGAGTTTAGATAAATGAGTTTAGATAAATGAGTTTAGATAAATGAGTTTAGATAAATGAGTTTAGATAAATGAGTTTAGATAAATGAGTTTAGATAAATGAGTTTAGATAAATGAGTTTAGATAAATGAGTTTAGATAAATGAGTTTAGATAAATGAGTTTAGATAAATGAGTTTAGATAAATGAGTTTAGATAAATGAGTTTAGATAATAGAGTTTAGATAAATGAGTTTAGATAAATGAGTTTAGATAAATGAGTTTAGATAAATGAGTTTAGATAAATGAGTTTAGATAAATGAGTTTAGATAAATGAGTTTAGATAAATGAGTTTAGATAAATGAGTTTAGATAAATGAGTTTAGATAAATGAGTTTAGATAAATGAGTTTAGATAAATGAGTTTAGATAAATGAGTTTAGATAAATGAGTTTAGATAAATGAGTTTAGATAAATGAGTTTAGATAAATGAGTTTAGATAAATGAGTTTAGATAAATGAGTTTAGATAAATGAGTTTAGATAAATGAGTTTAGATAAATGAGTTTAGATAAATGAGTTTAGATAAATGAGTTTAGATAAATGAGTTTAGATAAATGAGTTTAGATAAATGAGTTTAGATAAATGAAGTAAAAGAAACAAAAGCGCAATATTGTGAGAAATACTGTCTAAAGTTATGACCATAAATCAAAACCAAAGACAACTATTTTTCCACAATGTTTACTTTCACTTGGTTGCAGGCTAGGCCTACTCTGTGTCGTTTATTTTAAAGACATATTTACATTCAAGCTATTATATTGGTTATAACATTCATGCTATTCTGTTGGTTATAAAGTAGTTATAGTCCAATAACATTTGTGTGTCATGATTTCAACTATTTTCTCAGTCTATGCAGCCCTTAGAATAAAGACAATAGCATAATGAAAACATATTTATACCCGTTGAGATATTTATTCTCCTGCCTACCTAAATTAATGTTTTATTTGTAAAACGTTCAAAAAGTCCGAGATTTAAAGACGAGATTATTTAATTATTTAACAATCTCCAGGCCCCATTTGGGATTAAAATGTATTTTTGTCGAATTATAACAGACCTCGTTTGTGTCTTTTGAAATCATAACACACTCACGAAACTCCTGCGCCTAACATTTAGCCTAAAACCAAGACACTTTATAAGACACATTGTCACCTTCCGCAATAATGTATTGCTTTATCCTTACATTTTCTGGTTGTATATATACCGTCGATCCAAACGATCATGAGTGTGTATATTGAGAGGCTGTATTAGGTATTTTATTCAAAGCGACGCTTTGTGTCCCTTTGTTCATACATCATTTCAGCAGAACAAAAATATCAAAATAATCATCTTATTGTTCAACTCACTGTTTTCCTGATCCTCCAGGTCTACCTCCAGCTTCGGGTCGATCAGGTGACCCATCCCGGGATGAACGAACATCTCCGGGGACAGACTGGCCTCTCCATGCCCGTCCTGGGCCGCCAGAGAACTCAGGTAAGCCATGTTGTCTTCCCCGTCCGAGAACGGAGGGCTGTCGACCGCTGAAGCAAGCATACAGGACGGTGGCGCCTGGAAGTGCTGGGACTGGGTCTGCTGTTGCTGAATCGAGTCCGGGTGTACTAAGTGTTGTTGGGTGTGGGACAGGTGTTGGATCTGTAGCGGGTCCAGATGTCGAGATTGGTGCTGTTGAGATCGCTGCCTCTGCTGCTGCTGCTCTAGCTGTTCGAGTTTCAGAATATCCTTGACTGAGAACGGCGTGGAAGTGAGCGGGCTCGGGAGCATCATGCCATCGAGGTCCTGCTCGCGCGCATCAAGGAAATGGAACCCGCTGAGTAACATGTGATACTATATACCCCGTTTTAAATAATACTTGATTTAGAGGCTCTGTAATCGGAGGTGCGCGCGCTAAACGGCTGGATATCCCAACTCATCCCCTGATGAAAAGAAACAAAGGTTTGGTTAAAGGTTTAGTCCTATAAGTGTGGCCTGGTTCTCCATAGGCTACGGACAAACCAGCCGTGCGGTGCGATCTTTTGACAATTGAGTTCCTGTGTGTTTTTGTAACTGGAGATGGGAGCAGGGCTGGGCGAAGCCCCTTGTCTCTTCCCGTGATGTCACTGGGTCTGGGTCTGGGGCGGGATGTACGAAACAGAAAGAAAGGGAAGGTGGTGAGAGGAGCCAGTGCGCGAGCGAGCTAAGTATTTGGACGCTTTGGGAGGGGAGAAGAGCGGAGGTATTGAAGAGGGTGAACCGCCTCCATTGTACACCCCCTCACTATATATAATACCCTCCCTACATTTTCTACGCTATAGGCATATAGGTTGCCCATTAATTTACGAATTTATCAGTGTTATTCTTATTCATGTGTTTTGGATGATTTGTTAAAATAACTTGGTCCGGAATCACATTTGAGAACGACGGAGAGACAGAAAACTCTCACCAAACGCATATGCATGCTCCCTCTTTCCAGGAGCGCATGAAATAGCATACACAGTGACAAAAAAATATACATATATTTCAAAGTAGGCCATCAACTGGAATTCAAATATGACTTTTACGCCAAGGCGAAAACGAATAAATTAAACCCAGCTGATCATGCGCTGTGACAATGAAATACTGAACATATAGTCATTTCCCTTTTTGTGAACTTGTCAACTTCATCTACATATTGTGTTGGAGTGCGTCAATGACAGGTTGTGGATGTGCCATATGTCTTGGGGACGTGAGTGAGAAATCTGTACAGGCTATCGAGCAAAAGCAGGAGGAGAAAACGCCGAGCTACATGCCTGTCACTGCGTGAAGGTCAAGTGTCCGGCCTCTGCTAGGCCAACATATTCCATAGAGACATGCCGGTTTCCCGGACACAGAGATATTGGACTCGAACACTTTCTATAGAGAATCTCCGTTTGAACATTGAACATGCGTTTTAGTCTAGCGCTTAATCTTTTTGCGGGGAACCGGCCCACAGAGTAGGCCTGTACGGTTTTATAGGTATGTGTATCTTGCACTGTTTGTTGAAATTAAATGTGGCTCTACGCTGAGTGTACAAAACAATATGAGCACAAGCTCTTTCATTGATAGCCCCTGTTACATCCACTTCAATGTTTACGTCTTGGCCATTTAACTGCCACTCATATCCAGCGTGACTTAAACTGTTGAGTGGATACATTTTTGTTGATCTTTTCCTACTGGTCCCCGTGGGAATCGAACACACTAACTTGGCGTGGTAAACGCCATGCTCTACCAGCTGAGCCACACGGGACCAGACAGATGAAAGGGGAGAAGACCCGTTAAAGAAAGATTTTTAATGTTTGAGACAATTGAAACATGGATTGTGTGTGTGTGTGTGTGTGTGTGTGTGTGTGTGTGTGTGCGCCATTCAGTGGGCAAGAGAAAATATTGAAGTACCTTTGGACGGGGTAGGGTAGTAGGTGCACCGGTGTGAGTGTTTCAATAAATGCAAAGCTTCTGGGTGTTTCACGCTCAAACGTTTCCCGTGTGTATAAAGAATGGTCCACCACCCAAAGGAGATCCAGATGACTTGACGCAACTGTGGGAAGCATTGGAGTCAACATGGGCCAGCATCCCTGTGGGACGTTTTCGACACCTTGTAGAGTCCATGCCCCGACGAATTGAGGCTGTTCTGAGGGCAAAAGGGGGCGCAACTCAATATTAGGAAGGTGTCCTTAATGTTTGGTGCACTCAGTGTATATGCTTCACAATACACCAATGAATCAAGAAGGAAAGGGTGTAACTCTACTGCATTCAAAAAACGACATCTGTATGTAATGTCAGAGCAGATGTGTCACAGCAGGTACACGTTTCGACCTTCCACAGACTGCATGCAAAAACGCAGCACCGGTCCCCACATTAATTAGTGCTGTGGAACAACAGATCTACGTTTTTGATCAAGGATAACAAACATAACACTATTGTAATTTCCCAAATTTGAACAGTAGGTCATTGGCAATAACCGATATAACATGAGTAGCCTAGCCCTAGACTAGCCTATAAGCTAGCCGTTCTGCAGCAGCCCGTTAGTCCAAAGATGCCATGCACATCGTACACATTATAAGTAAACAAAAATCCTATGCGAAGAGTAGCTAGCTGCAGCAGTATCCCATGGCGGGTGTCTCTGTGCCTTCTTATCCGGGTATATTAATAACTCCGTGGGGACGATAAGCAGGGTATCCGCGGCAATTAACATTCCTCCAGCAAAACTGATTGACGTTTTTAGCCAATACAATCTGCTCCCTATCAACTCCCTTTCCGTTTCACACACACACACACACACACACACACACACACACACACACACACACACACACACACACACACACACACACACACACATACACGGCTGTCACTTTGTGCCCTCGGTTCTAGACCGGTCCCTCACTCACACAGACACTCTTGAAGCCCGAGTAACGTTTTTTTCATGCATGGCAGCGAGGCAGGGTTTTCCCTCACCAGACACAACGCAGAGAGGTGCCATAGTATTAGCTAGCTCTGACAGACAGATTAGTCCACCCATTTGCTGCTTGTGTGTGTGCGTGTGCCTGTGTGTGTGTGTGTGTGTGTGTGTGTGTGCGTGTTCCTTAGTTCAAATGTGCGTGCACCATATCTGTGCCATAAAGTCGAATCAAATGCAATCTGAAATCTGACCTGAAATCTGACTTAATACAGATGCCGACTAGGCCCAACCATAAACCATAGCAAGACACTGCAGAGGCGTATAGGCCTACTCGTGACAATGATTCACTGACTAGAAAGAGACCTAGAGGAGGAGGAGGAGGAGGGCGGATATTGTCAGATATATGTCTGATGATGAAGTCTGGTTACACGGCTCGCAGACACGCCGGCGCGCATTCTGATTCGTGGTATATCAACGCCACAGGTCATGTCCTCGTGGAAGTCGGGACGCTCGTAAAATAGTGCCTAACAAGGCCACCGGTGGACTGTGTTTACACTGACAACCGGGCTCGAGTCACCATGTCCGTTCATGTAGTTTAAATAAGCATTAAATCCAACGACGCCAAGCGAATGTTGGGTAACGCGATGCGTTCTGAGGTCAAGGAGAAGCATTGGAAAATAGTTTTGCCCCCAATGCTTGGCCATGTTCTGTTATAATCTTCACCCAGCACAGCCAGAAGAGGACTGGCCACCCCTCATAGCCTGGTTCCTCTCTAGGTTTCTTCCTAGGTTTTGGCCTTTCTATGTAGTTTTTCCTAGCCACCGTGCTCCTACACCTGCATTGCTTGCTGTTTGGGGTTTTAGGCTGGGTTTCTGTACAGCTGAGATATCAGCTGATGTAAGAAGGGCTATATAAACACATTTGATTTGATTTGATGCTCAGGAGATTCACGCGGGAAAAGTTAGGCTATGCGTTGTTGATGGATGGTTAAGTGGATGATATATTTTCGATAGCTACACGAACGACTGAAACATTTTTCCATTAACTTCTTATAAAAAAAACAAGCATCTCGAAAAACATACATTTATTGTAGCCTTTTAAAACGTTGTTTACATTTAGGCCAAATGTTTCTCCTGTATGAATCATACTGCGTGAAAGTGGAATTGCACGGAAGTACATTTTTATAGTTTGAATATTTTGATAGCCTCGTGCAGATTCATTTGCCTATTTTTAAATGGTCATAGTGGCATATGCTTGTTCTATGAACGAAATGTGATCAACCTTCTTGAATTGTATTTGTTTGGTACATTCAATGAAAATAGGCCTTCACGAAAAATAAAAAATAATTTATATATAATATTTGTTATATTTTTATTTTACTAGGCAAGTCAGTTAAGAACAAATTCTTACTTTCAATGAACAGTGGGTTAACTGCCTGCTCAGGGGCAGAACTACAGATTTGTACCTTGTCAGCTCCGGGATTTGAACTTGCAATCTTTTGGTTACTAGTCCAACGCTCTAACCAATATAAAACTAGGCCTAAAAAGTAATTGTAGAGAGAGTTGTACTGGGTTCTACTCATGATCATGCTATTTATACAATTGTGATTTATGAATTCAAGTTATTAGTAGGTGAAGGATATTTGGATACGACAGAACAAATTAGTTTTTGAACACGTTGATTGTGAATCATAATTATAATTATAATGATTATTATCATTATTATTCACAATCAACATTTGCAAAAACTAATTTGTGCTGTCAAACTCATGAGCTATTATGCTTTTATCACATTTTCATAACAGTAATCGTTGTTGTTATTTTTGGCAAACTCATATGTTAACGTTGATTATATTTATTTGCTCAGAAATGTCTGTGCCTTTTTATCCTTTATTCTTCATTATCCTGCTGTTATTTTAGGTGCATAGGATGATAGACCGGTTAGTAGTCAGTCCCCAACATTTAATTACCCGGTTATAGACTGCAGCCTTAGCTTCCGAACAGAAACGACGAGAACCGGAAAAGCGTTGAGAATCAAACGCTGTTGGACAAAACACAGAACCCTCGGATTTTCTCACCTTATTATGCCACATGACGTCTCTTTCCTCCGCACCGGGCCGTGGTCCAAACATGAGCACAAGGGGACACCAAGTCTCTCTCTGGATGCTGAGGTTGCTTTTATGGCGGGATGTATCTCATAAGCCAAGGCCTAATATATATCCGAACTCTTTGATATGTTTAATTGCACGTATTAAAGTATGTGGCCGCCTTGTTCTAAGTGTTAAAGTATTACGATAAATCAAAATGGAAGAACAATAGCCCGTCGCCGGCCTTGGTCTTGCTGTTTCAAACAATGTTTCTTCTATATATTTCATTTGTTTTCTGTGTCACATCGGGAGGGGATGAGATTTCACTGACATTTCAGTGTTACGCGTTTTCCTGGCTTTTGGGAAAGGAGTCGGGGCTAAAGGGTAGAGGGTAAGGGGGTGGGTGGGGGGTCAACAAAAGGAAATGCTACACCTCTTGTCGTCTGTCAATTGTGGCCAAGTATAGGCGCCAGGGCCGAATGCTTGGTTGCGGTTGGAACCATTGGCCAGCCTATAGTGGAGAGAAAAGGGAAGGGAGCGAGACGAGAGATAATCTCATCCGCTCGCGATGTTTAGATTGGGACAGCGTCTTCTTCCCCGGGCCTTGAGCCTCGCGCTCTTTACAACGGCGGGTTTGAGAGGGTTAAAGGGAGGCCCGGGCTCAAAGTAAACACAATCTTTGTACTTAAAAGTTACTGAGAAGAGTGCACGTGTGATGACCGGTTCGTTTGTTTGTTTTGGACAATGACTATGGACAATTAGGTTATTTTCATAAGGTAAGATGCCTCCAATAACAAACACGATGGGAGACCAGACCATGGCTATAGGGTCTATGAATAAGGAACGTTTCCATGCGTAAAAAAAATACTTTCACAATCGAAGATTGATGTCTTGTAGCTTCCAAAAATGTGTCCTTTCTTTGCGCCAAAACGTTGGTCCGCTGCTGTGGTCTCAATTTCTGTTATTAGTGTTCTGATGAACTTAATAGGCCTACTACACCGCAATAGTTTATATCACGGTAAAATCACAAAACTTGTCGGCCTATCCGTGTTGTTGTTTGTTCTTACTGTATGGAGATAACGGTTATGTTTTCTTGCCGCATGCTGCGACTACAACAACACAGTGGTCAGATAACCAGTCAGCTGATTTGATTAATGGACATTTGCATCGTTTCTGCAGGTGGCTTTCCCTACGTCACTCAGTCAGGAGCGGCTGAACAGACTGGTCTGCAGTTTGCATTGACAGTTCTTCAATACAAGGCGGTTTAACTTTATTTCTTTATTCGGATAAAGGAGCATAACATAGTTTCCTTCCACAGTGACACGTTTTATGGTGTCATATGGTGTCATAAAAAAATGTACATTAAATAAACAAACGGCTTTGATAATGGATCATACATTGGTATAAGGCCTACTGTAATTTCATTATTAGGTCTTTCTATTTTCATGAATGGCATTTTGTTTCTAAAATCAACGAAAATATGCTTATTTTATTTGGAAATTGCTGTAGGAAGTATCCAGTGAAATAATATATTGATTTCCTATTAATTTCCGTTAAACAATAGGTTATTCTTCCGACTTTTATTCACTTTGACGCACTAACATAAAGTTAAAAAAGTTAGTTAAAAAAGTGATTATTGCATCCAAAAATTATTATTATAGAATAGGCATAATGAATCAACAACGGCAATATCAAGGCCAATAATAGATTTACGCTATATATATATATATATATATATATATATATATATATATATATATAGCCTAAAAAAATCAGAAACACTTACCTCACATTTTAATTCTCTATACTTTGATAGAAATAAACCCTTGGGTTTTTAAAATCTGTTTTCATCACACAAGCTCTGCTTTAGCAACGAGTTGTATTTTATATAATTGAAAATGATGCTCTAGTCCCATTTGAAATGTTGTCATGTCAACCCCCTTATTTGAATGCACTTGTTGCAGGTTATAACATTGCAATGTCTGGTAAATGGTGATGTTATGGTATATTAACAAAAATATATATAAACGCCACATGCAACAATCTCAAAGATTTTCCTGAGTTCCAGTTCATATAAGGAAATCAGTTGAAATAAATGAATAAAGCCCTAATCTATGGATTTCACATGACTGGGAATACAGATATGCAAAAGGGTAGGGGTGTGGCTCAGAACCAGTCAGTATCTGGTGTGAACCAGTCAGTATCTGGTGTGAACCAGTCAGAACCAGTCAGTATCTGCTGTGAACCAGTCAGAACCAGTCAGTATCTGCTGTGACCACCATTTCCCTCATGCAGCGCGACACATCTCCGTCGCATAGAGTAGATCAGGCTGTTGATTGTGGCCTGTGGAATGTTGTCCCACTCCTCTTCAATGGCTGTGCGAAGTTGCTGGATACTGGCAAGATCTGGAAAACACTGTCTTATACGTCCACCCAGCGCATCCCAAACGTGCTTAATGGGTGACATGTCTGATGAGTATGCAGGCCATTGAAGAATTGGGACATTTTCAGCGTTCAGGAATTGCGTACAGATCCTTGTGACATGGCCACCACCGCATGCTGAAACCTGATGAATGGCACGACAATGGGCCTCAGGCTCTCATCACGGTACCTCTATGCATTCAAAATGCCATCGATAACATGCAATTGTGTTCCTTGACCATAGCTCATACCTGCCCATACCATAACCCCACCGTCCCCACGGGGCACTCTGTTCACAACATTGACATCAACAAACCGATCACAGGAGGCCATAGACGTGTTCGGTGGTTGTGAGGCCTGGTTGGACGTAGTGCCAAACATTTGAGAGAAATAAGTTATTTGTGTGTATGGAACATTTCTGGGATCTTTTATTTAAGATCATGAATCATGGGACCAACACATAGGACCAAACCCAAGGGTTGGTGTTGCGTTCATATTTTTGTTCAGCCTGCTGTGTACACTCATTTGTAACACATTTTAATTTTCGTTAAGCATACATAAGATACTGCATTATAGACAAGCAGGCATATTTTTCTAAGCTACAATACATTCGGAAAGTATTCAGACCCCTTGACTTTTTACACATTTTGTTATGTTACAGCCTTATTCTAAAATTGATTCAATTGTTTTTTTTCTTCATCCCCACCAATCTACATGCAATACCCCATAATGACAAAGCAAAAACAGGTTTTTAGAATTGTTTTGCAAAGTTATTAAAAATAAAAAAATTAAGATATCACATTCACGTGTTTTCAGACCCTTTCAGACCCTCACTTTATTGAAGCACCTTTGGCAGCGATTACAGTCTTGAGTCTTCTTGGGTATGACGCTCCAAGCTTGGCACACCTGTATTTGGGGAGGTTACCCCATTCTACTCTGCAGATCATCTTAAGTTCTGTCAGGTTTGATGGGGTTCGTCCTGCACATCCCACAGCTACTTTGCCCCATTCATCTTTCCGTCGATCCAGACGAGTCTTCCAAAACATCTTGGTTTCATCAGACTAGAGAATCTTGTTTCTCAAGGTCTGAGAGTCCTTTAGGTGTCTCTTGGCAAACTCTAAGTGGCATGTCGTCCCTTTTACTGAGGAATGGCTTCCTTCTGGAAACTCTGGAGCTCTGTCAGAGTGACCATCGGGTTCTTGGTCACCTCCCTGACCAAGGCCCTTTTCCAAATTGCTCAGTTTTGCCAGGCGGCCAGTTCTAGGAAGAGTCCTGGTGCCTTCAAACTTCTTCCATTTAACAATGATGGAGGCCACTGTGTTCTTGGGGACCTTCAAGAAATGCAGATATTTTTTGGTACCTTTCCTCAGATGTTTTTTTTCTCTGACATGCACTATCAGCTGTGGGACCTTATATAAACAGGGTTGTGCCTTTCAAAATCATGTCCAATCAATTGAATTTACCACAGGTGGACTCCAATCAAGTTGTAGAAACAACTTAAGGATGTTCAATGGAAACAGGATGCACCTGAGCTCAATTTCAGGTCTCATAGCAAAGGGTCAGTTGTTTTTTTATTTTTATAAATGTGCAAAAATATATATATAAAAAAAAGGTTTTGCTTCCTCAATATGGGGTATTGTGTGTAGATTGAGGAGAAAAAAACTAACATTTAATCAATTGTGTATGGCAAACTATGAAAATTAAAATAAGGCCAGAAAACAAGTATCAATAATTTTTCATTATATAAATTATCTTTAGACTTGGTCTCAAATTTGCACTGTCCACTTCTGCTGCCCAATAAAGATGCGCGTAAAAGTGTGTGGTGGCGCGTCACTGTGTGGTGCGGTGCTCCAGCCTCCCGGGGTTGTTTGGACAGTGGAGCGGCGGTCGCGTCACTAATAGGACTAATAGTCCATTAGCCACAGTGGGAGACGCTATCTCACTGATCCGTGAAGTCTCCGCCTGGCCTGAGCCCACCGGCCAGACAGACACCCGACAGGCGCTCCAAAATAATGATTGTCAACAAGCAGCCTAAACTAGCCACGTAAATAGCTTCCCTTCTCGGATAAGGTGATCCTTTTCCGGACAGGTGCAAACACATATAGCCTGTTTATATTAAGACTATGATTGAGGAAGAAATGTAATCTGTTTACTTTCTCATATAATTGTAGACCTAAAAGCCACAGGCATATATTGGTAGGCTCATAATAATAATAGTCCTAATTATACTAAATCTATTTTTTAAACGAACATTTCTGCTGTCCTCATAATGTTTTCCACGTGTCATCTAAAATACCTAACTTTCTTAGTAGGTTATATGTGCACTGAAAACAGACGGGTTTGGCCATATCATAAGAAATGCAGTGCACGTGTTAATTTAAAATCCGGACTGAGCCATAAAGCTCTGTGACTGGGTCCTGCATGACAGAACCCTAAATACTGTAGGGTGACGCAACTCCTCTCTGTTTATACCCGCGCGTTGGGTGTTGTATAAATTGTGGCGTTGAATAGTTTACCTAATGGTACTTCTGTTTCTCCTATTCTGTCACGGAGCACGCCAGAGCCCGGTGACAAACGACCGACTTTTACCGGCAGAGGGGTGCCTGATTTATGTGGGAAATGGAACGGGAATGAAACATTTATAGGATGCAAATAATGATCCGTAAAAACATTAGCTTTATTTATACACAACGCAGAAAACATGTTATTTTGACAAATGCGTCCTCTCCATCCTCTATTTTTTTAAATACTCTATTTAAAAAAAATACTTCTAGGGGTTCAGATGACTCGATGGAGAATGAAGAAATAAACCAAATCCCGTGGGGATCACGGGTTTATATAGACAACGGGTTCTCTTCAATGTAAGCAGAAATTCAATCACCACGGAGTTTAAAATCATTAACAATGAATGCGCCCCACTTCCGTTGTTATCATTAGAAGTAAAAACATGCCGTTACGTTTTAGCACTCTGATAAATCTGTGCTGCTTCTGATTTAAGTAGGAATGTCCCACCACTCGTTGTCGTTTGCCAACTATTTAGTAGTTCGGGAATTATGACTGCCTATAGGCTCAGGTCGACCTGTTGATTATGCTACCCAGCTGTGACGTTTGGCCTAAAATGAGTAATGAATGGTACATTTAAAATGTTTTTAACGTCACTGCTGTCGGTTTAATCTTATCATAGCGGCTTAATTTTCCTAGGGCTTCCAAGTGCCCGGGGAAAGCCTTTATGATGAAATATATTACAGATAACTCTGGAACATGACTATGTCTCGCGCTGCTATCATATCTGTGTATTCTTCCTCCATCTTTAAAAAAGTGGTGTGTATGTCTCTCTCTCTCGCTCTCTCTCTGTGTGTGTGTGTGTGAGAGAGAGAGGGAGGGAGAGAGAGAGAGAGAGAGAGAGAGAGAGTGTGTGAGTGAGTGAAGGACGGTCTGTATATAAACTCCACGGCATTAGTGCCTAAAGGGGACGATCGCTCCATCACAGCTCGAGACAGCCGCATTCCCCCTCCTACCATTAGCGCACGAGAGCCTCGCAGTTATCAGCTCTCTATCTGGTAAACAGTTCCTCCTGGCTGCCGCTCAGTGGTCGCCAAGGCTGTCTGTTTTACAACCTGCAGCGGATCTTACCATTAATTATGTCCTAGGCTTGGAGCCTCTGGATCCCCCCTGGTCTGAGCGCCTCACCTCGGACACGAGGAGGAGAGTGAGTCGCAGGAGACTGCTGACTCGGGCGGCTAGGCCATCTGTGGGTGTCAGGAGAGGACGGGGCGGGGGGAGATGATACGCAGTGAATCGATCTATTCAAATTATCAAGGTTTTTATCTGACATCTTTAGCAAGACAAGTCCATTTAGGATCCTCGCGAAAAGCGTCTATTACATCCATTTCTCTCCTCGCGTTGCATTCCATAAGGAGACGGGAGACAGGGAGAGGGGCACGGTTTAGTGTGTAAAAAGTTCCCCTCCTCATATGTTCATTTGTTTAGGTGTCGTAAAAGTTCTACTCATACGACCTCTATCTTCTGCCACATGATAAATTAACTTTGAATGTGAGAGTGTATACAGTCAATGGTTTCCCCACATTTCTACGACAGATTGTTTTCCCATGTTTTATGGCTTGGAGGCAGGCATCAGCTTTTGGACTGTAGGCCTGTGGGTTTTCCTTGGCCTCTCTGAAGAAAAAAACACTCAACTTAATTATAATTATGTTTTAATAACATTAAATTGCTATTCTGCATGTTGATCTAGGATGAACCCACTGGGCATGCTCTGGTTGAATCAACGTTGTTTTTTTTTTTACGTCGTTTCAATTTAATTACGTTGAACCAACATGGAATAGATGTTGAATTGACATCGGTGCCCAGTGGGAAGCAGCTCATTGTGCTTTCAAGACAACTGGGAACGTGGGAAAAAACGAGGTCAAATCGTGACGTCCTAGATCTACAGGTCGGAAAGTCGGAGATCTAGAAAGATGTCCGAGTTTGTCGCTTAGAATTCTCAGTTGGATGACCTTTCAAAAGAATTTGTCCAGTCGGAGCTCGTTTTTTCCCACAAGTTCCCAGTTGTCATGAATGCACTAAATTCGGAAGTCGGAAGTCAAGTTCCTAGTTGTTTTGAATGCGGCATCATATCTGTTTTACGCAATACATCTTGTGCGTTAGCCTATGTATGACCCATGTCTTCGTTCTTTTTGAATTTGCAAAACAATATTTGTAAGATTTGTCATAACAGCATAAATTACATGTTATGATTAAACATGTTTTATTGACACCAAGGTTTTGACGTGGATCAGATGCGCCTGCGTCTTGGGAGAGCAACCTGATTAATTTAAAATCAACATCCTCGACGTTGTACTCTAAATTGAATATTTGGACAACATATTTGACATTAAAGACTACAACCTGTTGTATTCTCTCTTGGCCGTGCGCGTGGTTTAAAAATACAGATTATGGTTTGTAATCAACTCGGCTATGTGCTTGCTTAATAATACTCAATTCCATCCTCGGCCTACCAGCTGGCATTAGTGCACAATAATCATTGCACATTTTTACAATTATTATCCAACATATAATATACACTGAGTGTACAAAACATTAGGAACAACTTCCTAATATTGATTTGCACACCCTCAGAGCAGCCTCAATTCATCAGGGCGTGGACTCCACAAGGTGTCGAAAGCGTTCCTCAGGGATGCTGGCCCATGTTGAATCTAATGCTTCCCACAGTTGTGTCAAGTTGGCTGGATGTGGTTTGGGTGGTGGATCATTCTCGGCACACTGTGGAGCGTGAAAAACCCAGCAGCACTCAAACCGGTGCGCCTGGCACCTACTACCAAAACCCGTTCAAAGGTACTTGAATCTTTTGTCTTTCCCATTCACCCTCTGAATGGCACACAATCCTCCTTTAACCTGTCTCCCCCCCATCTACATTAATATGAAGTGGATTCACCTGGTCAGTCTATGTCATGGAAAGAGCAGGTGTTCCTATTGTTTTATACACTCTGCGTGTATAAAGAAAAATCTTGTTTAATAATTGTAAACATGTAGAATAATTATCGTGCACTACTTGGATTATAGGTCTATTATCCACTATCAATGGCCGCTTTACGCACTCAAGGACTCATCACTCGGTTTCAGATAACTGCGCGTCTCTGGGGCTACATGCACGCTCATCCCCCTTGACCGTCCATTTACCCCCCTCGAAGATTAAGTGCTGTTCTGACAATGAACATCGCGTGCCGCTGCCATGCAGTCCATGAACGAGTCCCTGTGTTTACCGAGAGGAAGGGCCTGTTTCCGGTAGCTAACAAAACACAGCACCGTTGTTCCAGCTAGGCGGGGAGGGCCGGGCCAGGGGAGAGCAGAGCCGGACGGACACGACCAATAGATCACCCTCCGCTGCGACCCCGGGCAGGACAGGAGTTCAGCCCCGGGGAAGCCCTGGACAAGCCGGGTCAAGGGCCCCACCGCTGCTCATGGGAGTTTGTCATCCTTACGAGGGAAGCCTGAGAGTCGCGGCATGACAGCTGGGCTGTGTTTTCCACAGGCCAGGTTTCTCTCTCAGCTCTTAAATGGGTCATGGCATATACTCTTACAGAAGAGTTTTATCTGGGTTTATAGTCCTACTAACAGGTTTCTCTCTCAGCTCTTAAATGGGTCATAGCATATACTCTTACTGATCAGTTTTATCTGGGTTTATAGTCCTACTAACAGGTTTCTGCCTCTCAGCTCTTAAATGGGTCATGGCATATACTCTTACAGATTAGTTTTATCTGGGGTTATAGTCCTACTAACAGGCTTCTGCCTCTCAGCTTTAACATCATAACAGTGTGGATAATCTGGCCACATGATGTGTTGGTGTTTGTGGCTTAGTCTCATGATGAAACCTAGTCATTTATCTCTATAACTGAGGAAAATAAGTTGAGGATCATTTGTGAACAAATCTCAATTAAAAGCATATGCCTATGTAATTCACTCTGTGCTCAACTGTGCTCAGTACACTTTGAGTCCTTCAAGCAACCAACCATGTTTATTATAATGAAATAGGCTCTATCATTATCTATACTGAACAAAAATATAAACACAACAATTTCAACGATGTTACTGAGTTACAGTTCATATAAGGAAATTTGTCAATTTAAATGAATTCAATAGGCCCTAATCTATGGATTTCACATTACTGGGCAGGGGTGCAGACATGAGTGGGCCTGGGAGGGCATAGGTCCACCCACTTGGGAGCCAGGCCCAGCCAATCAGAATGAGGTTTTCCACACAAAAGAGAAATTAACATGAAATGAAAATGAAAAGATCTGCCAACAGCTCTGGTGGACATTCCTGCAGTAGGTCTGCTAATTGCACGCTCCATCAAAACTTGAGACATCTGTGGCATTGTGTTGTGTGACAAAACTGCACTTTTATATAATGAAATATGTCCTGTCATTATTATAATGAAATAGAGGGGGAAGATTAACATGACCTATCTGTTGATCTACCTCTTCTTCTCTCTGTCTCCATCAGCACCGTCACTCTAGGTCCATGTCTGATGAAGTCTGTGTGTGTACCTGTCTATCAGTGTGTGTGTGTATCAGGTATCAGGAGGGAGAGGCATTCTGTTTCCTTGTGATAGAACCCGATCTTGTAACCCAGCCCAGACGTTGTCCTAATGACACTGTAATACCATGGTAATTAGTCCTCAGACAACTGTAATGATGTTGGCTCACACTCAAATGGAAAGGTGTGTGTTTTTCCCATCTATGCAGAGATTAGTCTGTAAGTTGAGGATGCCAGATGCCATGCATTTATTTTAGTGTGTGTGTGTGTGTTTGTATGTACTGAATTGTTAAGTGTGTGTGTGTGTACTGCATTTTTAAGTGTGTGTGTGTGTGTGTTTGCGTGTACTGCATTGTTAAGTGTGTGTGTGTGTGTGTTTGCGTGTACTGCATTGTTAAGTGTGTGTGTGTGTATGTGTGTGTGTGTCTACTGTATTGTTAAGTGTGTGTGTGCTGCGTTGTTAAGTGTCTGTGTGTGTGTGCTGCATTGTTAAGTGTGTGTGTGTGTGTGTTTGTTTACTGCATTTAAGTGTGTGTGGGTACTGCATTGTTAAGTGTGTGTGTGTACTGCATTGTTAGGTGTGTGTGTGTACTGCATTGTTAAGTGTGTGTGTGTACTGCATTGTTAAGTGTGTGTGTGTACTGCATTGTTAAGTGTGTGTGTGTACTGTATTGTTAAGTGTGTGTGTGTACTGCATTGTTAAGTGTGTGTGTGTGTACTGCATTGTTAAGTGTGTGTGTGTGTGTACTGCATTGTTAAGTGTGAGTTTGTGTGTGTGTACTGCATTGTTAAGTGTGTGTGTGTGTGTGTGTGTATGTGTGTACTGCATTGTTAAGTGTGTGTGTGTGTGTGTACTGCATTGTTAACTGTGTGTGTGTGTACTGCATTGTTAAGTGTGTGCGTGTACTGCATTGTTAAGTGTGTGCGTGTACTGCATTGTTAAGTGTGTGTGTGTGTACTGCATTGTTAAGTGTGTGTGTGTACTGCATTGTTAAGTGTGTGTGTGTACTGCATTGTTAAGTGTGTATGTGTGTGTGTGTGTGTGTGTGTGTGTGTGTGTGTGAACTGCATTGTTAAGTATGTGTGTGTGTGTGTACTGCATTGTTAAGTGTGTGTGTGTGTGTGTGTGCGTGTGTGTGTGTGTGTGTGTGTGTGTGTGTGTATACTGCATTGTTAAGTGTGTGTTTGTGTGTGTACTGCATTTTTAAGTGTATGTTTATGTGTGTGTGTACTGCATTGTTAAGTGTGTGTGTGTGTGTGTGTGTCTACTGCATTGTTAAGTGTGTGCGTGTCAACCCCATGAGACAGGTCATCACAAGCTGACAGATCTGTGTGTTATGTGGCCGGGCCAGGGCCACATGCACACACACACGTACACACACACGCAAAAACACACACACATTTTTTACATTTGAGTCATTTAGCAGAAGCTCTAATTTAGAGCATTAATATTAAGATATACTACATGACCAAATGTATCTGGACACCTGCCTGTCCAACATCTGTATGTGGACACCTGCCTGTCCAACATCTGTATGTGGACACCTGCTCGTCCAACATCTGTATGTGGACACCTGCTCGTCCAACATCTGTATGTGGACACCTGCCTGTCCAACATCTGTATATGGACACCTGCCTGTCCAACAGGAGTTTTTCATGGTTCAGATGTTGGACGAGCAGGTGTCCACATACAGATGTTGGACGAGCAGGTGTCCACATACAGACATCTGTATGTGGACACCTGCTCGTCCAACATCTGAACCATGAAAAACTCCTCCTCTTCCAAACTTTACAGTTGACACTATGCATTCGGGCTGGTAGCGTTCTCCTGGCATCCGCCAAACCCAGATTTGTCTGTCAGACTGCCAGTTGGTGAAGCGTGATTCATCACTCCAGAGAACTCGTTTCCACTGCTCCAGAGTCCAATGGTGGCGAGCTTTACACCACTCCAGTCGATGCTTTGCATTGGGCACGGTGATCTTAGGCTTATGTGCGGCTGCTCGGCCATGGAAACCCATTTCATGAAGGTCCCGATGAACAGTTATTGTGCGGACGTTGCTTCTAGAGGGAGTTTGGAACTCTTTAGTGACTGTTGCAACCGAGGACAGATGATTTTTACGATGCTACGAGCTTCAGCACTCCGCGGTCCTGTTCTGTGAGCTTGTGTGGTCTACCACTTCGCAGTTGAGCCGTTGTTGCTCCTAGACATTTCCACTTCACAATAATAGCACTTACAGTTGACCGGGGCAGCTCCAGAAGGGTAGAAAATGACGAAGTGACTTGTTGGAAAGATGGCATCCTACGATGGGGCCACGTTGAAAATTACTGAGCTCTTCAGTAAGGCCATTCTATTGCCAATGTTTTGCTATGGAGATTGCATGGCTGTGCGCTCGATTTTCTACACCTGTCAGCAACGGGTGTGGCTGAAATAGCCGAATCCACTAATTTGAAGGGGTGCCATGGTGAAGCTAGGTGAAACAACCACATATTACACTCATAGTCAGTACTTTTCCTCATTAAAGAAGTTATCAGTGTTAGTAGGAAAACAGAAGTTAAGTTAATCTTTATTTTGAATTTTTTTTGTGGGCGGGATGTCTTATTTAAGATCCTCTTTGAAGAGGTAGAGTTTCAGACTTTTTCGGGAAGATGGGCAGGGACTCTGCTCTCCTAGCATCTGGTTCTGCCATTAGGGTGCCAGGACAGAAAGAGCTTTGACTGGGCTGAGCGGGAGCTGATATCCGGTAGTGGTGGGAGGGCCAAGAGACTAGAAGTGGCAGAACAGAGTGCTCTGGTTGGGATGTAGGGTTTAAGCACAGCCTGAAGGTAGGGAGGGGCAGTTTCTCTTGCTGTTCTGTAGGTAAGCACCACTGTCTTGTAGTGGATGCGATCTTCAACTGGAAGCCAGTGGATTGTACTGGGTGACATGGGAGACCACATGCATGTACGTCTTGTGAGTCAGATCTGGAGAGCGTCTAGTGAGTCAGATCTGGAGAGCGTCTAGTGAGTCAGATCTGGAGAGCGTCTAGTGAGTCAGATCTGGAGAGTTTCTAGTGAGGCAGGTCTAGTGAGGCCGGTCTAGTGAGGCAGGTCTAGTGAGGCAGGTCTACAGAGTGTCTGGTGAGGCAGGTCTAGTGAGGCAGGTCTACAGAGTGTCTGGTGAGGCAGGTCTACAGAGTGTCTGGTGAGGCAGGTCTAGTGATGCAGGTCTAGAGAGTGTCTGGTGAGGCAGGTCTAGAGAGTGTCTAGTGAGGCAGGTCTACAGAGTGTCTGGTGAGGCAGGTCTGGAGAGTGTCTAGTGAAGCAGGTCTAGAGAGTGTCTAGTGAGGCAGGTCTAGAGAGTGTCTAGTGAGGCAGGTCTAGAGAGTGTCTGGTGAGGCAGGTCTACAGAGTGTGTGGTGAGGCAGGTCTAGAGAGTGTTTGGTGAGGCAGGTCTAGAGAGTGTCTGGTGAGGCAGGCCTGGAGAGTGTCTAGTGAGGCAGGTCTGGAGAGTGTCTAGAGAGGCAGGTCTAGAGAGTGTTTAGTGAGGCAGGTCTAGACTCTAGAGAGTGTCTGGTGAGGCAGGTCTACAGAGTGTCTGGTGAGGCAGGTCTGGAGAGTATCTTGTGAGGCAGGTCTAGAGAGTATCTAGTGAGGCAGATCTAGAGAGTATCTAGTGAGGCAGGTCTAGAGAGTATCTAGTGAGGCAGGTCTAGAGAGTATCTAGTGAGGCAGGTCTAGAGAGTATCTAGTGAGGCAGGTCTAGACTCTAGAGAGTATCTGGTGAGGCAGGTCTACAGAGTGTCTGGTGAGGCAGGTCTGGAGAGTGTCTAGAGAGTGTCTAGAGAGTGTCTGGTGAGGCAGGTCTGGAGAGTGTGTAGAGTGTGTCTGGTGAGGCAGGTCTGGAGAGTGTGTAGAGAGTGTCTGGTGAGAGGTCTGGAGAGTGTGTAGAGAGTGTACTGGTGAGACAGGTCTGGAGAGTGTGTAGAGAGTGTCTGGTGAGGCAGGTCTGGAGAGTGTGTAGAGAGTGTCTGGTGAGACAGGTCTGGAGAGTGTGTAGAGAGTGTCTGGTGAGACAGGTCTGGAGAGTGTGTAGAGAGTGTCTGGTGAGGCAGGTCTAGAGAGTGTGTAGAGAGTGTCTGGTGAGACAGGTCTGGAGAGTGTGTAGAGAGTGTCTGGTGAGGCAGGTCTAGAGAGTGTGTAGAGAGTGTCTGGTGAGACAGGTCTGTACATGATCATGACATGCTGAGGTGTGTTTGTATTTTGTGGAAGGGAAATCTGATAGGTGGAGCCACTCATTGAATCCCTTTGACATTCCTGCCCATCTGAAAGAATGCCGTTATTGTTAGAGAGTTTAGTTTGGTGTTCAACCGAACTAGACATAAATCAATCAATCAATCAAATGTATTTATAAAGCCCTTCTTACATCAGCTGATGTCACAAAGTGCTTTACAGAAACGCAGCCTAAAACCCCAAACAGCAAGCAATGCAGATGTAGAAGCACGGTGGCTAGGAAAAACTCCCTAGAAAGGTCAGAACCTAGGAAGAAACCTAGAGAGGAACCAGGATCTGAGGGGTGGCCAGTCTTCTTCTGGGTGTGTCGTGTGGAGATTATAACAGTACGTGGTCATTAAGGCCAGATTGTTCTTCAAAATGTTCAAGCGTTCACAGATGACCAGCAGGGTCAATAATAATCATATCGGTTGTAGAGGCTGCAACAGGTCAGCACCTCAGGAGTAAATGTCAGTTGGCTTTTCATAACCGAGCATCCAGAGGTCGAGACAGCAGGTGTGGTAGAGAGAGAGAGAGAGGGGGGAGACAGAGGGAGAGGGAGGGGAGACAGAGGGAGAGGGAGGGAGGGTATAAAAGCTCCATCTGAATCACTGCAGGAATGCCAGGATGTGGCCACCATTTTGTTTTTGACAGAACACACACAGCTATGTTTTACTATACTTGTTGGGACCAACAATTGATTACCATTCAACATCCTGTTTTCCTTTACCACTAATCCTAAACCTAATTCCCTGCCCTAACCCTACCTCCTAAACCTAACCACTAACCCAAATTCTAACCATAAACTTAACCCCTAAGACTTAAATAGCCTTTTTGCCAGTGAGGACTGGCAAAATGAACCACAAGTATAGTTAAACATGTGCACACACACACACACACACACACACACACACACCGTTTTTTATTGCTATCCTTGTGGGGACAAATGTGTTCCCATCCAAAATCTTATTTACCCTAACCTTGACCCTTAACCCCAACCCCAACCCCAACCCCAAACACCTAACCCTAAAACTAAACCTAACCATAACTCCTAAACCTAAACCTAACCATAACTCCTATACCTAAACCTAATCGTAACTCCTATACCTAAACCTAATCGTAACTCCTATACCTAAACCTAATCGTAACTCCTAAACCTAATCGTAACTCCTAAACCTAATCGTAACTCCTAAACCAAATCGTAACTCCTAAACCAAATCGTAACTCCTAAACCTAAACAGTAACTCCTAAACCAAATCGTAACTCATAAACCTAAACCTAACCATAACTCCTATACCTAAACCTAATCGTAACTCCTATACCTAAACCTAATCGTAACTCATAAACCTAAACAGTAACTCCTAAACCTAATCGTAACTCCTAAACCTAAACAGTAACTCCTAAACCTAAACAGTAACTCCTAAACCTAAACAGTAACTCATAAACCTAAACAGTAACTCCTAAACCTAAACAGTAACTCCTAAACCTAAACAGTAAATCATAAACCTAAACAGTAACTCATAAACCTAAACAGTAAATCATAAACCTAAACAGTAACTCATAAACCTAAACAGTAACTCATAAACCTAAACCTAATTGTAACTCCTAAACCTAATTGTAACTCCTAAACCTAATTGTAACTCCTAAACCTAATTGTAACTCCTAAACCTAATTGTAACTCCTAAACCTAATTGTAACTCCTAACCTAATTGTAACTCCTAACCTTATTTCTAACCCTAATTGGAACCCTAACCCTAAACCTAAGTCCTGAGCCTAAAATAGCATTTTTTTCTCATGTGGATCTTCAAATTATTTTTTGGATGTCTAGTACCCACAAGGATAGTTAAACAAAAACACACACAGAGGAAGGGCTGTACAGTGAACACACCGGGTCACATTTCATATAGAGAGACATTCCCTTGGGGTCACTTGGCAACCAGGCATACATCCCTGACCTCTCCTTCCACATCACACTGCATCGTGTCCTACGCTAGAGAATAGAATAGGATAATGTCATTTCATTATAACTGATTGCTTGTTTAATTAGTTTGCCATTTGAGTGAAATTGGAATACCTGGTTTTGGATGCTGATGTGGGCTTATCTAAAGGAAGGAAGGGAGAGCTGAGTGGAGGTCTTTATGATAAGATAGGGAGAACAGTGTGATCTTTATGTAAAGGAAGGGAGAGCTGAGCGGTGGGCTGAGTGGAGGTCTTTATGATAAGACAGGGAGAACAGTGTGATCTTTATGTAAAGGAAGGGAGAGCTGAGCGGTTGGCTGAGTCCCTCAATAGAGTGTTGATCTACCAGCGCTGAGTCCCTCAATACAGCAGGTGTAGATCTGCCAGCGCTGAGTCCCTCAATACAGCAGGTGTAGATCTACCAGCGCTGAGTCCCTCAATACAGCAGGAATAGATCTACCAGCGATGAGTCCCTCAATACAGCAGGTGTAGATCTGCCAGAGCTGAGTCCCTCAATACAGCAGGTGTAGATCTACCAGCGCTGAGTCCCTCAATACAGCAGGTGTAGATCTGCCAGAGCTGAGTCCCTCAATACAGCAGGTGTAGATCTACCAGCGCTGAGTCCCTCAATACAGCAGGTATAGATCTACCAGTGTTTCGATATAAGTCATGACTCATGAATGACGTATAAAAGGAAGTAGCAACCTAAATATAGCTCTCTTGTAACGAACCTCGTCCTCCTCTTCTGAGGAGGAGTAGTGAGAAGGATCGGAGGACCAAATCGCAGCGTGGTAAGTGTCCATAATGTTTATTTAAAAAAATAAACTGAACACTACGAAATACAAAACAATAAACGTGAAATGAACGAAACAGTCCCGTGTGGCGACTGACACGGAAGACAAACACCACCACCCAAAACTGAAACTCAGGCTACCTAAGTATGATTCTCAATCAGGGACAACAATTGACAGCTGCCTCTGATTGAGAACCAAACTAGGCCGAACTCAAAAATCAACATAGAAAAACAAACAGACAACCCACCCCAACTCACACCCTGACCATACTAAAACAAAGATAAAATAACAGAACTATGGTCAGAACGTGACATCTCTAGCCTTCATATAGTTCCCTGTCTTAATATACCTCTCTAGCCTTCATATAGTTCCCTGTCTTAATATACCTCTCTAGCCTTCATATAGTTCCCTGTCTTAATATACATCTCTAGCCTTCATATAGTTCCCTGTCTTAATATACCTCTCTAGCCTTCATATAGTTCCCTGTCTTAATATACCTCTCTAGCCTTCATATAGTTCCCTGTCTTAATATACCTCTCTAGCCTTCATATAGTTCCCTGTCTTAATATACATCTCTAGCCTTCATATATTTCCCTGTCTTACTATTCCTCTCTGGCCTTCATATATTTCCCTGTCTTAATATACCTCTCTAGCTTTCATATAGTTCCCTGTCTTAATATACCTCTCTAGCCTTCATATAGTTCCCTGTCTTAATATACCTATCTGGCCTTCATATAGTTAGTTCCCTGTCTTACTATACCTCTCTAGCCTTCATATAGTTAGTTCCCATTCTTAATATACCTCTCTGGCCTTCATATAGTTAGTTCCCTGTCTTAATATACCTCTCTAGCCTTCATGTAGTTAGTTCCCATTCTTAATATACCTCTCTGGCCTTCATATAGTTAGTTCCCTGTCTTAATATACCTCTCTAGCCTTCATGTAGTTAGTTCCCATTCTTAATATACCTCTCTGGCCTTCATATACTTCCCTGTCTTACTCTGTACCCTGCCTCTCTCATGTTCTCAGGGGCCCTGAGGTGAGGACAACATGTTTTTGTTGGGTGGCGTTTGGACTAACTGAGCACGGAAAAGAACAGGTGGTGAGGTGTTGAGCAAGAAGTCTGATCAACCTTGGTTACAAACACTTTGTGTGTTTCTCTTAAAACATCCTTTCGTGTTTATTTCATTTACTGATCATTTGGTTTTGAGCTTAATACAAAATGCCTGCCAGTAACAAGAGGAAAGGTTGATGCAAGTTCACAGCTTTGTATCCATGGCGATGAAGACTATTGTGTCTTTGCTGTCCATATAACTAAGCCATTCAGGCTTAGCCGTTGTGTTTGGGGGTGTGTGTGTGTTCATAGTGTGTGTGTGTGTGTGTGTGTGTGTGTGTGTGTGTGTGTGTGTGCATATACTATGTGTATCTCTGTGTGTATGTGTGTGTATCTTATTTGAAATGCTGACTGCATGACCTCTGTAGGGGTAAACATTTCAGCGGGAGAGAGACAGGCTGTTCCTCTCCCCCTGTGGCGTCCCAAATCAAAATGATGACTTGTTTTCGGAAGAGACCAGACTTCTCGTACATCAACCGCCAACGCTGTAAATAACAGACTCACTCACTCACGCTCAGGGCTCGTGTTTTTGGTTTCGGTCAAAGAAGGATTTCTTGAGAATGTTTTTGTGTATATGTATGTACACTGTGTGTGTATATGTGTATCTATATATATGTGTGTATGAGAGAGAGGGGGGGGGGGGGTCAGAGCGTGTCCACTGACCCACTGACCTTGGCCATGGGAGGGAGGGGGGCATCCAGCATGTAAAGGTGTACTGCCACCTAGTGGAGGAAATGCTCTTAGGACGTTCCCTCATGTACCTCTCTCTCTCTCCCTCTCTGTCCCTCATCCAGACCCCAGACTACCCCAGGTCCCAGGGGCGGCTCGCTGGCAGAGAAAGAAATCATCTCTGTCGCTCTACTCTGGTCTGGACAGAGCTGCTCCTCTGCTACACATTGGCCTGGAAGTGGAGGAGAAGGAAGCCTTGCTGGTTCCCAAGAGAAAGTGACCCTCATGGCCTAGAAATCTAAATAACCGGTGGCCATGTTAGCCTTCACTGCAGCTGGCACGGAACACAACAATGAACCGATCCATCACGGGGTAGAGGTCTGCTGGTACAGCTCAGGGACCAACGTATCCTACTATCCTACCTTATATGCTGGCCTATGGTAAACTATCCTAACTTATTATATATCCTACCTTATATCCTGTCCTATGGTAAACTATCCTAACTTATTATATACCCTACCTTATATCCTGGCCTATGGTAAACTATCCTAACTTATTATATACCCTACCTTATATCCTGGCCTATGGTAAACTATCCTAACTTATTATATATCCTACCTTATATCCTGGCCTATGGTAAACTATCCTAACTTATTATATATCCTACCTTATATCCTGTCCTATGGTAAACTATCCTAACTTATTATATATCCTACCTTATATCCTGGCCTATGGTAAACTATCCTAACTTATTATATATCCTACTTTATATCCTGGCCTCGCTACATTTATAGCCTCACTACTGTATATACCCTGTCTTTTTACTGTTGTTTTATTTCTTTACCTACCTATTGTTCACATAACACCTTTTTTGCACTATTGGTTAGAGCCTGTACAGTGCCTTGCGAAAGTATTCGGGCCCCCTTGAACTTTGCGACCTTTTGCCACATTTCAGGCTTCAAACATAAAGATATAAAACTGTATTTTTTTGTGAAGAATCAACAACAAGTGGGACACAATCATGAAGTGGAACGGCATTTATTGGATATTTCAAACTTTTTTAACAAATCAAAAACTGAAAAAATGGGGCGTGCAAAATTATTCAGCCCCTTTACTTTCAGTGCAGCAAACTCTCTCCAGAAGTTCAGTGAGGATCTCTGAATGATCCAATGTTGACCTAAATGACTAATGATGATAAATACAATCCACCTGTGTGTAATCAAGTCTCTGTATAAATGCACCTGCACTGTGATAGTCTCAGAGGTCCGTTAAAAGCGCAGAGAGCATCATGAAGAACAAGGAACACACCAGGCAGGTCCGAGATACTGTTGTGAAGAAGTTTAAAGCCGGATTTGGATACAAAAAGATTTCCCAAGCTTTAAACATCCCAAGGAGCACTGTGCAAGCGATAATATTGAAATGGAAGGAGTATCAGACCACTGCAAATCTACCAAGACCTGGCCGTCCCTCTAAACTTTCAGCTCATACAAGGAGAAGACTGATCAGAGATGCAGCCAAGAGGCCCATGATCACTCTGGATGAACTGCAGAGATCTACAGCTGAGGTGGGAGACTCTGTCCATAGGACAACAATCAGTCGTATATTGCACAAATCTGGCCTTTATGGAAGAGTGGCAAGAAGAAAGCCATTTCTTAAAGATATCCATAAAAAGTGTTGTTTAAAGTTTGCCACAAGCCACTTGGGAGACACACCAAACATGTGGAAGAAGGTGCTCTGGTCAGATGAAACCAAAATTGAACTTTTTGGCAACAATGCAAAACGTTATGTTTGGCGTAAAAGCAACACAGCTGAACACACCATCCCCACTGTCAAACATGGTGGTGGCAGCATCATGGTTTGGGCCTGCTTTTCTTCAGCAGAGACAGGGAAGATGGTTAAAATTGATGGGAAGATGGATGGAGCCAAATACAGGACCATTCTGGAAGAAAACCTGATGGAGTCTGCAAAAGACCTGAGACTGGGACAGAGATTTGTCTTCCAACAAGACAATGATCCAAAACATAAAGCAAAATCTACAATGGAATGGTTCAAAAATAAACATATCCAGGTGTTAGAATGGCCAAGTCAAAGTCCAGACCTGAATCCAATTGAGAATCTGTGGAAAGAACTGAAAACTGCTGTTCACAAATGCTCTCCATCCAACCTCACTGAGCTCGAGCTGTTTTGCAAGGAGGAATGAGGAAAAAATTCAGTCTCTCGATGTGCAAAACTGATAGAGACATACCCCAAGCGACTTACAGCTGTAATCGCAGCAAAAGGTGGCGCTACAAAGTATTAACTTAAGGGGGCTGAATAATTTTGCACGCCCAATTTTTCAGTTTTTGATTTGTTAAAAAAGTTTGAAATATTCAATAAATGTCGTTCCACTTCATGATTGTGTCCCACTTGTTGTTGATTCTTCACAAAAAAATACAGTTTTATATCTTTATTTTTGAAGCCTGAAATGTGGCAAAAGGTTGCAAAGTTCAAGGGGGCCGAATACTTTCGCAAGGCACTGTAAGTAAGCATTTCACTGTAAGGTCTACTACACCTGTTGTATTCAGCATTTCACTGTAAGGTCTACTACACCTGTTGTATTCAGCATTTCACTGTAAGGTCTACTACACCTGTTGTATTCAGCATTTCACTGTAAGGTCTACTACACCTGTTGTATTCAGCATTTCACTGTAAGGTCTACTACACCTGTTGTATTCAGCATTTCACTGTAAGGTCTACTACACCTGTTGTATTCAGCATTTCACTGTAAGGTCTACTACACCTGTTGTATTCAGCATTTCACTGTAAGGTCTACTACACCTGTTGTATTCAGCATTTCACTGAAAGGTCTACTACACCTGTTGTATTCAGCATTTCACTGTAAGGTCTACTACACCTGTTGTATTCGGCCACGTGACAAATACACTTTGATTTGATTTGTTTCACCTGTCCTCCTGATTGTCTCCTCCCCCTCCAGGTGTCGTTTGTTTCCCCAGTGTATTAATCCCTGTGTTTCCTGTCTCTCTGTACCAGTGTATTTATCCCTGTGTTTCCTGTCTCTCCGTACCAGTGTATTAATCCCTGTGTTTCCTGTCTCTCTGTACCAGTGTATTTATCCCTGTGTTTCCTGTCTCTCCGTACCAGTGTATTAATCCCTGTGTTTCCTGTCTCTCTGTGCCAGTTCATCTTGTATGTTCCCAGTCAACCAGTGTGTTTTTCCCGTGCTCCTGCATTTGCTGTTCTGCTTTCTCTAGTCCTCCGGGTTTTGACCCTTGCCTGTTCTGGACTCTGTACCTGCCTGCCTTGACCACGAGCCTGTCTGCCACTCGGTACCTCCTGAACTCTGATCTGGTTTTGACCTTTGACCTGTCCACGACCATTCTCTTGCCGACCCCTTTTGGATTATTAAACATCTTAAACTCCAACCATCTGCCTCCTGTGTCTGCATCTGGGTCTCACCTTGTGTCATGATGATCCTAGCCTGTGGTAAACTATCCTAGCCTATGGTAAACTATCCTAGCCTATGGTAAACTATCCTAGCCTATGGTAAACTATCCTAGCCTATGGTAAACTATCCTAGCCTATGGTAAACTATCCTAGCCTATGGTAAACTATCCTAGCCTATGGTAAACTATCCTAGCCTATGGTAAACTATCCTAGCCTATGGTAAACTATCCTAGCCTATGGTAAACTATCCTAGCCTATGGTAAACTATCCTAGCCTATGGTAAACTATCCTAGCCTATGGTAAACTATCCTAGCCTATGGTAAACTATCCTAGCCTATGGTAAACTAGCCAAACTTATTATATATCCTACCTTATATCCTAGCCTAACTTATTATATATCCTACCGTGTATCCTAGCCTATGGTAAACTATCCTACCTTATATCCTAGCCTATGGTAAACTATCCTAAATTATTATATATCCTATTATCCTAGTCTATGGTAAACTATCCTACCTTATATCCTAGCCTATGGTAAACTATCCTACCTTGTATCCTAGCCTATGGTAAACTATCCTACCTTGTATCCTAGCCTATGGTAAACTATCCTACCTTATATCCTAGCCTATGGTAGACTATCCTACCTTGTATCCTAGCCTATGGTAAACTATCCTACCTTGTATCCTAGCCTATGGTAAACTATCCTAAATTATTATATATCCTATTATCCTACCTTATATCCTAGCCTATGGTAAACTATCCTACCTTATATCCTAGCCTATGGTAAACTATCCTACCTTATATCCTAGCCTATGGTAAACTATCCTAAATTATTATATATCCTATTATTATCCTACCTTATATCCTAGCCTATGGTAAACTATCCTAAATTATTATATATCCTATTATCCTACCTTACATCCTAGCCTATGGTAAACTATCCTACCTTGTATACTAGCCTATGGTAAACGATCCTAAATTATTATATATCCTATTATCCTACCTTATATCCTAGCCTATGGTAAACTATCCTACCTTATATCCTAGCCTATGGTAAACTATCCTACCTTACATACTAACCTATCCTTCCCTACACTACACTGTCTTCTCTTGTCCTACGTTGCTATACCATTCCTCCACCTTACTTCAGCCATCCCCTGTTGAGCCTGGTGGAGGATTGATGACACGGTCCGTATTGAAAACAACCAGCAGACATGCTGCTTCTAAAGGTTGTCACTCAGCTCAGCAGCCCTGACCCCTGACCTCTGACCCTTAACACACACAGACGCAGCTCTGTTTGTTGATGTGTACCTACCCACACGGGTCACTTTCTACAGGCATCCTCCTTGCCAGGCTAGACTCAACACAGACCGTCACACACACACGCACGTGCATGCACGCACACACACAGACATGCGCACACACACACACACTCACCGTCTAAGTATGCAAATGAGAGATGACAAGGTGTTGTGAGGTGTGGGTTTGGAAGAGGAGGGACAGAAACTTAGTCCAGTGTCATGAATATAGGAAAGACAAACACTGTTTTTTTTTCTCTCCAATTTCGACAAAGGACAATAAAGCGTTTTGGAAATGCTTTGAGCCAGAATCTTTGAATGTTACTCACCGTAACCAATTTAACTTTGTCAACTATTTAAAAAGTAAAAAAAAAACCCTGACCACAATCTAACAAGTGTTGAGCAACTACTGTATTTAGATAGAACCCAGGCAGAGTGACCACTGTTTAGATTCAGTGTAATCAATCTCCACTGGCTGACTATCTAACTGTGGAGGAGGAGGGGGTTATCATGACGAAGGTTATTTTCCCAGGAAGTTGGCACTGTGTGAAGTGTGTGTGTGTGTGTATGAGGGTGTGAGAGAGTGTGTGTGTGTGTGTGTGTGAGAGAGAGAGGGAGTGAGACAGCTTGTGTTGAGCCTTGTAAGGAACAAGAAGGGGGTGATGGAGGCAGGGGAGTAGAGGGGCTGCAACATTTCTTTTCTAAGCAGCTGTCAGTGTCAGCCCTGGCCATCGTCTCCCCAGGGGGCCGTCCTGTCAACCTGTCCCCAGTGACGGCTTCCCTCTCTGGCCGCGGCTGACCCGGAGGCCCCCTGCCTCCACCCGGCTCATGGAGCTCCCCTCACAAAGCTGATAATTACTGATCTGACAAGAGAACTTTCGTAATCTGCCCTCCGAGCCCCTCAGATCTCCCCTATAGACCTACCTGGATCACCACTACACACACACACACACACACACACACACATAGATACACATAGATAGATAGATACACACACATAGATACACACACTTCGATAGACAAACAAAATGAAGATATTCATAGACACACTCACATGTAAAGACACACACCCTGCCTTGCCCTCTACTCCTCCCAGTGAGTCAAGAATTAAAACATCTACTGTAGGAGGGGTACCTGGTCGGGTGAGGAAGTGTGTGTGTGCGTGTGTCTGTGTGTGTGTAATGAGAGTGTAACCATGTAAGTGCAAGGCCCCCTGTCTGCCACCTCTCCCCCTTTCCCTCCCCTCTACTCCTATCTCCCCTCTCCCCCCATCTCTCATTTCCTCCCCCATCTCCCCTCTCCTCTCCCATCTCCCCTCTCCATCTCCCCTTTCCTCCCCATCTCCCCTCTCCTCTCCCATCTCCCACTTCCTCCCCCATCTCCCCTCTCCTGCCCCATCTCCCCTTTCCTCCCCCATCTCCCATCTCCTCCCCAATCTCCCATCTCCTCACAATCTCCCCTCTCCTCCCCAATCTCCCCTCTCCACCCCATCTCCCCTCTCCTCCCCATCTCCCCTTTCCTCCCCTATCCCCTATTCTCCCATCTCCTCCCCCATCTCCCCTCTCCTCCCCCATCTCCCATTTCCTCCCCCATCTCCCCTCTCCTCCCCCATATCCCCTCTGACCAGGGAGGTTGTCCTGGTATGAGGGTGCTGATCGAGAACAAACAGTATGGCCAGAAACAATGCAATCACCATGGAAACATGGGAAGTAGAACTTCAATAACAGACAGTGTATGTATAACATGCACAGTATGTATAACATGTACAGTATGTATAACATGTACAGTGTGTATAACATGTACAGTATGTATAACATGTACAGTGTGTATAACATGTACAGTGTGTATAACATGTACAGTATGTATAACATGTACAGTATGTATAACACTGTTTGATTTTTAACAGGAGAGACATTTAAGCTCAGAAATTCTGTCCTAGAGACAGAGAGAGGACACACACACACACACACACACACACACACACACACACACACACACACACACACACACATACGCACACACACACACATATATGCACACACACACACACACACACACACACACACACACACACACACACACACACACACAAACACACAAGACGTCCATCAGTTTGACAAATTGACTCAATAGTCTTCGTCCTCTCGGCAGCTTCTTGCCCTTTGAAATACAACACTGTTGATGGTTCAGTGGCAGCTTTTCTTCAGGGCCTGAAAAAGAGAGAGAGAGATAGAGAGGCCCCATATCAGACGAATGACAGAGTGGAAGAGGAAGTTGGAGATGAGTGTGAAGAGGTGTATGTGTGTACATGTCTTTTTGTGCATGAGTGTGTGTGTGTGTGTGTGTGTGTACATGTCTTTGTGTGTGTGTGTGTGTGTGTGTGTGTGTGTGTGTGCATATATGTGTGTGTGTGTGCGTATGTGTGTGTGTGTGTGTGTGTGTGTGCGTATATGTGTGTGTGTGTGTGTGTGTGTGTGTGTGCGTATATGTGTTTGTGTGTGTGTGCGTATATGTGTGTGTGTGTGTGTGCATATATGTGTGTGTGTGTGTGTGTGCGTATATGTGTGTGTGTGTGCGTATGTGTGTGTGTGTGTGTGTGTGTGTGTGTGCGTATATGTGTGTGTGTGTGTGTGTGTGTGTGTGTGTGCGTGCGTATATGTGTGTGCGTGTGCGTATATGTGTGTGTGTGTGTGTGTGTGTGTGTGTGCGTATATGTGTGTGTGTGTGTGTGTGTGTGTGTGTGCGTATATGTGTGTGTGTGTGTGTGTATATGTGTGTGTGTATACAGTGCCTTGCGAAAGTATTCGGCCCCCTTGAACTTTGCGACCTTTTGCCACATTTCAGGCTTCAAACATAAAGATATAAAACTGTATTTTTTTGTGAAGAATCAACAACAAGTGGGACACAATCATGAAGTGGAACGACATTTATTGGATATTTCAAACTTTTTTAACAAATCAAAAACTGAAAAATTGGGCGTGCAAAATTATTCAGCCCCCTTAAATTAATAGTTTGTAGTGCCACCTTTTGCTGCGATTACAGCTGTAAGTCGCTTGGGGTATGTCTCTATCAGTTTTGCACATCGAGAGACTGAAATGTTTTCCTATTCCTCCTTGCAAAACAGCTCGAGCTCAGTGAGGTTGGATGGAGAGCATTTGTGAACAGCAGTTTTCAGTTCTTTCCACAGATTCTCGATTGGATTCAGGTCTGGACTTTGACTTGGCCATTCTAACACCTGGATATGTTTATTTTTGAACCCTTCCAGACTCCATCAGGTTTTCTTCCAGAATGGTCCTGTATTTGGCTCCATCCATCTTCCCATCAATTTTAACCATCTTCCCTGTCCCTGCTGAAGAAAAGCAGGCCCAAACCATGATGCTGCCACCACCATGTTTGACAGTGGGGATGGTGTGTTCAGGGTGATGAGCTGTGTTGCTTTTACGCCAAACATAACGTTTTGCATTATTGCCAAAAAGTTCAATTTTGGTTTCATCTGACCAGAGCACCTTCTTCCACATGTTTGGTGTGTCTCCCAGGTGGATTGTGGCAAACTTTAAACAACACTTTTTATGGATATCTTTAAGAAATTGCTTTCTTCTTGCTACTCTTCCATAAAGGCCAGATTTGTGCAATATACGACTGGTTGTTGTCCTATGGACAGTCTCCCACCTCAGCTGTAGATCTCTGCAGTTCATCCAGAGTGATCATGGGCCTCTTGGCTGCATCTCTGATCAGTCTTCTCCTTGTATGAGCTGAAAGTTTAGAGGGACGGCCAGGTCTTGGTAGAAATTTCCATTTCAATATTATCGCTTGCACAGTGCTCCTTGGGATGTTTAAAGCTTGGGAAATATTTTTGTATCCAAATCTGGCTTTAAACTTCTTCACAACAGTATCTCGGACCTGCCTGGTGTGTTCCTTGTTCTTCATGATGCTCTCTGCACTTTTAACGGACCTCTGAGACTATCACAGTGCAGGTGCATTTATACGGAGACTTGATTACACACGGGTGGATTGTATTTATCATCATTAGTCATTTAGGTCAACATTGGATAATTCAGAGATCCTCACTGAACTTCTGGAGAGAGTTTGCTGCACTGAAAGTAAAGGGGCTGAATAATTTTGCACGCCCAATTTTTCAGTTTTTGATTTGTTAAAAAAGTTTGAAATATCCAATAAATGTCGTTCCACTTCATGATTGTGTCCCACTTGTTGTTGATTCTTCACAAAAACATACAGTTTTATATCTTTATGTTTGAAGCCTGAAATGTGGCAAAAGGTCACAAAGTTCAAGGGGGCCGATTACTTTTGCAAGGCACTGTATGTGTGTGTGTGTGTATATGTGTGTACTCGTGTGAAGCGGTAAGTGTGTGGCAAAGAAGCCAAATAAGTGGAGCTACACAGAGAGTAAAGAGTAAAGGAGAGAGATAGGAAGAGTAAAGGAGAGAGAGGGGGAGAAAGAGAGGAAGAGTAAAGGAGAGAGAGGGGGAGAAAGAGAGGAAGAGTAAAGGAGAGAGAGGGGGAGAAAGAGAGGAAGAGTAAAGGAGAGAGAGGGGGGAGAAAGAGAGGAAGAGTAAAGGAGAGAGAGGGGGGAGAAAGAGAGGAAGAGTAAAGGAGAGAGAGGGGGAGAAAGAGAGGAAGAGTAAAGGAGAGAGAGGGGGGAGAAAGAGAGGAAGAGTAAAGGAGAGAGAGGGGGAGAAAGAGAGGAAGAGTAAATGAGAGAGAGAGGAAGAGTAAAGGAGAGAGAGGGGGGAGAAAGAGAGGAAGAGTAAAGGAGAGAGAGGGGGGAGAAAGAGAGGAAGTGTAAAGGAGAGAGAGGGGGGAGAAAGAGAGGAAGAGTAAAGGAGAGAGAGGGGGGAGAAAGAGAGGAAGAGTAAAGGAGAGAGAGGGGGGAGAAAGAGAGGAAGAGTAAAGGAGAGAGAGGGGGGAGAAAGAGAGGAAGAGTAAAGGAGAGAGAGGAAGAGTAAAGGAGAGAGAGGGGGGAGAAAGAGAGGAAGAGTAAAGGAGAGAGAGGGGGGAGAAAGAGAGGAAGAGTAAAGGAGAGAGAGGGGGGAGAAAGAGAGGAAGAGTAAAGGAGAGAGAGGGGGAGAAAGAGAGGAAGAGTAAAGGAGAGAGAGGGGGAGAAAGAGAGGAAGAGTAAAGGAGAGAGAGGGGGGAGAAAGAGAGGAAGAGTAAAGGAGAGAGAGGGGGGAGAAAGAGAGGAAGAGTAAAGGAGAGAGAGGGGGGAGAAAGAGAGGAAGAGTAAAGGAGAGAGAGGGGGAGAAAGAGAGGAAGAGTAAAGGAGAGAGAGGGGGAGAAAGAGAGGAAGAGTAAAGGAGAGAGAGGGGGGAGAAAGAGAGGAAGAGTAAAGGAGAGAGAGGGGGGAGAAAGAGAGGAAGAGTAAAGTAGAGAGAGGGGGGAGAAAGAGAGGAAGAGTAAAGGAGAGAGAGGGGGGAGAAAGAGAGGAAGAGTAAAGGAGAGAGAGGGGAGAAAGAGAGGAAGAGTAAAGGAGAGAGAGGGGGAGAAAGAGAGGAAGAGTAAAGGAGAGAGAGGGGGAGAAAGAGAGGAAGAGTAAAGGAGAGAGAGGGGGGAGAAAGAGAGGAAGAGTAAAGGAGAGAGGGGGGAGAAAGAGAGGAAGAGTAAAGGAGAGAGAGGGGGAGAAAGAGAGGAAGAGTAAAGGAGAGAGAGGGGAGAGAAAGAGAGGAAGAGTAAAGGAGAGAGAGGGGGAGAAAGAGAGGAAGAGTAAAGGAGAGAGAGGGGGGAGAAAGAGAGGAAGAGTAAAGGAGAGAGAGGGGAGAGAGAGAGGAAGAGTAAAGGAGAGAGAGGGGGGAGAAAGAGAGGAAGAGTAAAGGAGAGAGAGGGGGAGAAAGAGAGGAAGAGTAAAGGAGAGAGAGGGGGAGAAAGAGAGGAAGAGTAAAGGAGAGAGAGGGGGGGAGAAGAGAGGAAGAGTAAAGGAGAGAGGGGGGAGAAAGAGAGGAAGAGTAAAGGAGAGAGAGGGGGAGAAAGAGAGGAAGAGTAAAGGAGAGAGAGGGGGGAGAAAGAGAGGAAGAGTAAAGGAGAGAGAGAGGGGGGAGAAAGAGAGGAAGAGTAAAGGAGAGAGAGGGGGGAGAAAGAGAGGAAGAGTAAAGGAGAGAGAGAGGGGGGAGAAAGAGAGGAAGAGTAAAGGAGAGAGAGGGGGGAGAAAGAGAGGAAGAGTAAAGGAGAGAGAGGGGGGAGAAAGAGAGGAAGAGTAAAGGAGAGAGAGAGGGGGGAGAAAGAGAGGAAGAGTAAAGGAGAGAGAGGGGGGAGAAAGAGAGGAAGAGTAAAGGAGAGAGAGGGGGAGAAAGAGAGGAAGAGTAAAGGAGAGAGAGGGGGGAGAAAGAGAGGAAGAGTAAAGGAGAGAGAGGGGGAGAAAGAGAGGAAGAGTAAAGGAGAGAGAGGGGGGAGAAAGAGAGGAAGAGTAAAGGAGAGAGAGGGGGAGAAAGAGAGGAAGAGTAAAGGAGAGAGAGGGGGAGAAAGAGAGGAAGAGTAAAGGAGAGAGAGGGGGGAGAAAGAGAGGAAGAGTAAAGGAGAGAGAGGGGGAGAAAGAGAGGAAGAGTAAAGGAGAGAGAGGGGGAGAAAGAGAGGAAGAGTAAAGGAGAGAGAGGGGGAGAAAGAGAGGAAGAGTAAATGAGAGAGAGGGGGGAGAAAGAGAGGAAGAGTAAAGGAGAGAGAGGGGGAGAAAGAGAGGAAGAGTAAAGGAGAGAGAGGGGGGAGAAAGAGAGGAAGAGTAAAGGAGAGAGAGGGGGAGAAAGAGAGGAAGAGTAAAGGAGAGAGAGGGGGGAGAAAGAGAGGAAGAGTAAAGGAGAGAGAGGGGGGAGAAAGAGAGGAAGAGTAAAGGAGAGAGAGGGGGGGATGTTGTTCAAATTCATTATTACATAATCAAAATCAAAATCGACAAAATAAAGAAACGGGTTGTCTGGTAGCATCAATAAATACACACAGACTTGTAGTTGAACAAGTCATTGCATGTATAGATTTTTGTTTACTTGACTTGAAAAATCTTGTGACTGAATTCAACTTGACAGGCTCTTAGAATGAAAAACTTAGACTTGACTGGCTCTTAGAATGTACGACTTGGACTTGACTGGCTCTTAGAATGAATAACTTGGAATTTGCATATTTATTAAATGCAAAGACAGGGTTGGGAAACCCTGGGATAAAATGACAGCATATCTTGCTTTGCTAGCTAAGGCTGACATCTAGTGGCGCAAAGAGTAATTGCATATGTTTAATAGCCCGTAATCAAACATTCAGAACTGTTTACTCATTATGCTATTTATTTTGATGTAATTTAATCTTTATGAATCTATTCATAATCTCCTGTATAGTCACTTGCAGACAGTGTTTAATTTGCTCTCGGGACTTAAAGCCACAATTATGATATTTTCCTAAAATGTCAGATACAATACGTTTGATAAGTACAGTAGCTAAAATATATATATCAACATACAGGATGTAAAAGTATATCCAGTTGCTTTGATATCACCTATTCTAACAACCTAATCATTTCCATGTGTACAGCCATACAGCTGCACTAGCCCTTGACCTTTCAGATGCTTGGCTCTCATTGGCTGTCTCGCAGCCCCGGTCACTATTCCATGCTATCTCATTGGTCATTGGGTTGACGCCCGTTCCAGACATTGGTTCCAGTTTGCCTTGTAGACTTCCGTTCCGCCAGAAAGAATAAGCGATACTTAGCAAGAAAGGGGCAGGGCGCTCCTCTGGGTGTAAACTCTGTAGATTTGGAAACTAGAAGTCTGAGTAAAATGGACCCCCCTTTCAATGCAACACAACGTACAGTGCAATAAATGATATGAGAACACACACAAAACAATTGTTGACCATTTAGGCTTTGCACTGTCTCTTTATTCTGACCCGGAAGTACTTAGTTATTCTTTCCTGCTTCACAGTGGTACCTTGTAGCGCTTTGAAGGTGAAGCTCAATCGCCTGTCTCACCGCTGCAGCCTACCGGTGAGGTACTGAACAAGAACGACTCTCTCCTGCTCTGTACCGGGATCCGTTATAATCATGTCTATATTCGCCGAAGTACCTCAAGCCCCTCCAGTGGCCGTTTTTAAACTGACTGCCGATTTCAGAGAGGACACTAACGCGCAGAAGGTGAATTTGGGAGTCGGAGGTAAGAGAGAAAAGCTCCAACAAGCTATGCTAACTTACGTTTAGAATGTGCAACACAGACGGGTAAACTGCTCGGACCACGGGCACTAGTCTGAGTAGCATGACATTAGAATGCTTGCCAACTAACATGGCTTTGACCTTCCTCGTTAGCATGCAGGCTCACAGACTAGTCGAAGTTTGACAGCAAGTGCAACCAGACTGCCGCATATATCAGCCATAGTTTTCTGCTAATACATGGGCATCTAGCTAGTATCTATCATGAAAGCATTTATAAAACGCTGCTCATTCTGGAGTTTGACATTTGGTGGACACTGGAAAGCAATGTGAGCTCAAGATTGTTTCTACGAGAACCCGTGCGGTCCATACAGAACAGATCAGGCAGTCCGCAATAGAAGTGTATTATAAACTGTTAACTTATCACCAGTCGTAGGGTGACACACCTTCCAAAAGGTCTGGGTCTGTGGTCATTCCTAAACATTGGAGATGAGGTCTGAATACCATTGTCATAGAATTAGGAATTGGATCTCTATGACCAGTGGGCTCTGTAGCTGATGGAAAGAAAATGATTCTGGATGCAGTACCGAACAGATAGTTATGCATGTGTTGGGTTTGGAATAGATCACTCTGCCTTCACTACTAGGTTATATTGTTACCCTTCTATTTCATTCATCAGTCTTCCAATGCCAAGGCTGTACATGATTGTATCTTCTCACTCACTGAGGGAGAACAGCAGGACTCATGAACTAGATTCTACACCGGGACCATTGTTTTTCTTGAGCCGATGGTCATTAGATGACAGCAAATTTATGGCAAGAAGCCCAAACAGATATAATATTTGACTAGAACATAATCACATATTTTCATATGATCACATATCTCACTATTGTGTAGTGCGTGGGAATACTTTGGAACAGATTTCCAAAATCATAAAAAAAAAAAAAACAGCCTGCGGGCCAAATTCGGCCAGTTGGGGAACCTAGGAGTACAGCTATGACTGGAAGTGACTTTTTCATAGCAGGTAAGGAGAATTTACTCAGCAGGGTGGGAAAATGTACGTAGCAGGTTAGAAGACGTAGGTTAAGGTTAGGAAAAGGGATGGGGTTAGCTCAACCTGCTAGGAAAAGGGATGGGGTTAGCTCAACCTGCTAGGAAAAGGGATGGGGTTAGCTCAACCTGCTAGGAAAAGGGATGGGGTTAGCTCAACCTGCTAGGAAAAGGGATGGGGTTAGCTCAACCTGCTAGGGAAAAGGGATGGGGTTAGCTCAACCTGCTAGGGAAAAGGGATGGGGTTAGCTCAACCTGCTAGGGAAAAGGGATGGGGTTAGCTCAACCTGCTAGGGAAAAGGGATGGGGTTAGCTCAACCTGCTAGGGAAAAGGGATGGGGTTAGCTCAACCTGCTAGGGAAAAGGGATGGGGTTAGCTCAACCTGCTAGGGAAAGGGGATGGGGTTAGCTCAACCTGCCAGGGAAAATGGATGGGGTTAGCTCAACCTGCTAGGGAAAAGGGATGGGGTAGCTCAACCTGCCAGGGAAAAGGGATGGGGTTAGCTCAACCTGCTAGGGAAATGGGATGGGGTTAGCTCAACCTGCTAGGGAAATGGGATGGGGTTAGCTCAACCTGCCAGGGAAAAAGGATGGGGTTAGCTCAACCTGCTAGGGAAATGGGATGGGGTTAGCTCAACCTGCTAGGGAAATGGGATGGGGTTAGCTCCACCTGCTAGGGAAATTCACTTCCGGTCGTACTCCCTCGGTAGTAGCTACAGAACCCAGAGCCAAGGGCCTCATAACACCACACGGGACAATATTGACTGGTTGTTGTTGGCAGTGAGAGACTGATTCTCGTAGAAACAGGGTGTGTTGAGGAACTGTTATAAAAAAAACTAGTTGGGCTTGTTTTGTGACCTTGATGAATCAGTATTTGGTATTAATGAACTGCAGGAAGGGGGGAAAAACAAAGAAAAGTAGCTTCTAACCAGCCAGCTAGGCTACATGTCTGTAGTTTCTCCTTAGACTAGACCAGGGCCTGGTGTAGGCCAGCCAGCTAGTCTACATGTCTGTAGTTTCTCCTTAGACTAGACCAGGGCCTGGTGTAGGCCAGCCAGCTAGGCTACATGTCTGTAGTTTCTCCTTAGACTAGACCAGGGCCTGGTGTAGGCCAGCCAGCTAGCCTACGTGTCTGTAGTTTCTCCTTAGACTAGACCAGGGCCTGGTGTAGGCCAGCCAGCTAGGCTACATGTCTGTAGTTTCTCCTTAGACTAGACCAGGGCCTGGTGTAGGCCAGCCAGCTAGGCTACATGTCTGTAGTTTCTCCTTAGACTAGACCAGGGCCTGGTGTAGGCCAGCCAGCTAGTCTACATGTCTGTAGTTTCTCCTTAGACTAGACCAGGGCCTGGTGTAGGCCAGCCAGCTAGGCTACATGTCTGTAGTTTCTCCTTAGACTAGACCAGGGCCTGGTGTAGGCCAGCCAGCTAGTCTACATGTCTGTAGTTTCTCCTTAGACTAGACCAGGGCCTGGTGTAGGCCAGCCAGCTAGTCTACATGTCTGTAGTTTCTCCTTAGACTAGACCAGGGCCTGGTGTAGGCCAGCCAGCTAGTCTACATGTCTGTAGTTTCTCCTTAGACTAGACCAGGGCCTGGTGTAGGCCAGCCAGCTAGTCTACATGTCTGTAGTTTCTCCTTAGACTAGACCAGGGCCTGGTGTAGGCCAGCCAGCTAGGCTACATGTCTGTAGTTTCTCCCTAGACTAGACCAGGGCCTGGTGTAGGCCAGCCAGCTAGGCTACATGTCTGTAGTTTCTCCTTAGACTAGACCAGGGCCTGGTGTAGGCCAGCCAGCTAGGCTACATGTCTGTAGTTTCTCCTTAGACTAGACCAGGGCCTGGTGTAGGCCAGCCAGCTAGTCTACATGTCTGTAGTTTCTCCTTAGACTAGACCAGGGCCTGGTGTAGGCTAGCCAGCTAGGCTACATGTCTGTAGTTTCTCCTTAGACTAGACCAGGGCCTGGTGTAGGCCAGCCAGCTAGTCTACATGTCTGTAGTTTCTCCTTAGACTAGACCAGGGCCTGGTGTAGGCCAGCCAGCTAGTCTACATGTCTGTAGTTTCTCCTTAGACTAGACCAGGGCCTGGTGTAGGCCAGCCAGCTAGTCTACATGTCTGTAGTTTCTCCTTAGACTAGACCAGGGCCTGGTGTAGGCCAGCCAGCTAGTCTACATGTCTGTAGTTTCTCCTTAGACTAGACCAGGGCCTGGTGTAGGCCAGCCAGCTAGGCTACATGTCTGTAGTTTCTCCTTAGACTAGACCAGGGCCTGGTGTAGGCCAGCCAGCTAGGCTACATGTCTGTAGTTTCTCCTTAGACTAGACCAGGGCCTGGTGTAGGCCAGCCAGCTAGTCTACATGTCTGTAGTTTCTCCTTAGACTAGACCAGGGCCTGGTGTAGGCCAGCCAGCTAGTCTACATGTCTGTAGTTTCTCCTTAGACTAGACCAGGGCCTGGTGTAGGCCAGCCAGCTAGTCTACATGTCTGTAGTTTCTCCTTAGACTAGACCAGGGCCTGGTGTAGGCCAGCCAGCTAGGCTACATGTCTGTAGTTTCTCCTTAGACTAGACCAGGGCCTGGTGTAGGCCAGCCAGCTAGGCTACATGTCTGTAGTTTCTCCTTAGACTAGACCAGGGCCTGGTGTAGGCCAGCCAGCTAGTCTACATGTCTGTAGTTTCTCCTTAGACCAGACCAGGGCCTGGTGTAGGCCAGCCAGCTAGTCTACATGTCTGTAGTTTCTCCTTAGACTAGACCAGGGCCTGGTGTAGGCCAGCCAGCTAGTCTACATGTCTGTAGTTTCTCCTTAGACTAGACCAGGGCCTGGTGTAGGCCAGCCAGCTAGTCTACATGTCTGTAGTTTCTCCTTAGACTAGACCAGGGCCTGGTGTAGGCCAGCCAGCTAGGCTACATGTCTGTAGTTTCTCCTTAGACTAGACCAGGGCCTGGTGTAGGCCAGCCAGCTAGTCTACATGTCTGTAGTTTCTCCTTAGACTAGACCAGGGCCTGGTGTAGGCCAGCCAGCTAGGCTACATGTCTGTAGTTTCTCCTTAGACTAGACCAGGGCCTGGTGTAGGCCAGCCAGCTAGTCTACATGTCTGTAGTTTCCCCTTAGACTAGACCAGGGCCTGGTGTAGGCCAGCCAGCTAGTCTACATGTCTGTAGTTTCTCCTTAGACTAGACCAGGGCCTGGTGTAGGCCAGCCAGCTAGTCTACATGTCTGTAGTTTCTCCTTAGACTAGACCAGGGCCTGGTGTAGGCCAGCCAGCTAGGCTACATGTCTGTAGTTTCTCCTTAGACTAGACCAGGGCCTGGTGTAGACCAGCCAGCTAGTCTACATGTCTGTAGTTTCTCCTTAGACTAGACCAGGGCCTGGTGTAGGCCAGCCAGCTAGGCTACATGTCTGTAGTTTCTCCTTAGACTAGACCAGGGCCTGGTGTAGGCCAGCCAGCTAGTCTACATGTCTGTAGTTTCTCCTTAGACTAGACCAGGGCCTGGTGTAGGCCAGCCAGCTAGTCTACATGTCTGTAGTTTCTCCTTAGACTAGACCAGGGCCTGGTGTAGGCCAGCCAGCTAGGCTACATGTCTGTAGTTTCTCCTTAGACTAGACCAGGGCCTGGTGTAGGCCAGCCAGCTAGTCTACATGTCTGTAGTTTCTCCTTAGACTAGACCAGGGCCTGGTGTAGGCCAGCCAGCTAGGCTACATGTCTGTAGTTTCTCCTTAGACTAGACCAGGGCCTGGTGTAGGCCAGCCAGCTAGGGTACATGTCTGTAGTTTCTCCTTAGACTAGACCAGGGCCTGGTGTAGGCCAGCCAGCTAGTCTACATGTCTGTAGTTTCTCCTTAGACTAGACCAGGGCCTGGTGTAGGCCAGCCAGCTAGTCTACATGTCTGTAGTTTCTCCTTAGACTAGACCAGGGCCTGGTGTAGGCCAGCCAGCTAGTCTACATGTCTGTAGTTTCTCCTTAGACTAGACCAGGGCCTGGTGTAGGCCAGCCAGCTAGTCTACATGTCTGTAGTTTCTCCTTAGACTAGACCAGGGCCTGGTGTAGGCCAGCCAGCTAGTCTACATGTCTGTAGTTTCTCCTTAGACTAGACCAGGGCCTGTTGTAGGCCAGCCAGCTAGTCTACATGTCTGTAGTTTCTCCTTAGACTAGACCAGGGCCTGGTGTAGGCCAGCCAGCTAGTCTACATGTCTGTAGTTTCTCCTTAGACTAGACCAGGGCCTGGTGTAGGCCAGCCAGCTAGGCTACATGTCTGTAGTTTCTCCTTAGACTAGACCAGGGCCTGGTGTAGGCCAGCCAGCTAGTCTACATGTCTGTAGTTTCTCCTTAGACTAGACCAGGGCCTGGTGTAGGCCAGCCAGCTAGCCTACATGTCTGTAGTTTCCCCTTAGACTAGACCAGGACCTGGTGTAGGCCAGCCAGCTAGTCTACATGTCTGTAGTTTCTCCTTAGACTAGACCAGGGCCTGGTGTAGGCCAGCCAGCTAGCCTACAGTGCCTTGCGAAAGTATTCGGCCCCCTTGAACTTTGCGACCTTTTGCCACATTTCAGGCTTCAAACATAAAGATATAAAACTGTATTTTTTTGTGAAGAATCAACAACAAGTGGGACACAATCATGAAGTGGAACGACATTTATTGAATATTTCAAACTTTTTTAACAAATCAAAAACTGAAAAATTGGGCGTGCAAAATTATTCAGCCCCTTTACTTTCAGTGCAGCAAACTCTCTCCAGAAGTTCAGTGAGGATCTCTGAATGATCCAATGTTGACCTAAATGACTAATGATGATAAATACAATCCACCTGTGTGTAATCAAGTCTCCGTATAAATGCACCTGCACTGTGATAGTCTCAGAGGTCCGTCAAAAGAAGCAGAGAGCATCATGAAGAACAAGGAACACACCAGGCAGGTCCGAGATACTGTTGTGAAGAAGTTTAAAGCCGGATTTGGATACAAAAAGATTTCCCAAGCTTTAAACATCCCAAGGAGCACTGTGCAAGCGATAATATTGAAATGGAAGGCGTATAAGACCACTGCAAATCTACCAAGACCTGGCCGTCCCTCTAAACTTTCAGCTCATACAAGGAGAAGACTGATCAGAGATGCAGCCAAGAGGCCCATGATCACTCTGGATGAACTGCAGAGATCTACAGCTGAGGTGGGAGACTCTGTCCATAGGACAACAATCAGTCGTATATTGCACAAATCTGGCCTTTATGGAAGAGTGGCAAGAAGAAAGCCATTTCTTAAAGATATCCATAAAAAGTGTTGTTTAAAGTTTGCCACAAGCCACCTGGGAGACACACCAAACATGTGGAAGAAGGTGCTCTGGTCAGATGAAACCAAAATTGAACTTTTTGGCAACAATGCAAAACGTTATGTTTGGCGTAAAAGCAACACAGCTGAACACACCATCCCCACTGTCAAACATGGTGGTGGCAGCATCATGGTTTGGGCCTGCTTTTCTTCAGCAGGGACAGGGAAGATGGTTAAAATTGATGGGAAGATGGATGGAGCCAAATACAGGACCATTCTGGAAGAAAACCTGATGGAGTCTGCAAAAGATCTGAGACTGGGACGGAAATTTGTCTTCCAACAAGACAATGATCCAAAACATAAAGCAAAATCTACAATGGAATGGTTCAAAAATAAACATATCCAGGTGTTAGAATGGCCAAGTCAAAGTCCAGACCTGAATCCAATCGAGAATCTGTGGAAAGAACTGAAAACTGCTGTTCACAAATGCACTCCATCCAACCTCACTGAGCTCGAGCTGTTTTGCAAGGAGGAATGGGAAAAAATTTCAGTCTCTCGATGTGCAAAACTGATAGAGACATACCCCAAGCGACTTACAGCTGTAATCGCAGCAAAAGGTGGCGCTACAAAGTATTAACTTAAGGGGCTGAATAATTTTGCACGCCCAATTTTTCAGTTTTTGATTTGTTAAAAAAGTTTGAAATATCCAATAAATGTCATTCCACTTCATGATTGTGTCCCACTTGTTGTTGATTCTTCACAAAAAAAATACAGTTTTATATCTTTATGTTTGAAGCCTGAAATGTGGCAAAAGGTCGCAAAGTTCAAGGGGGCCGAATACTTTCGCAAGGCACTGTACATGTCTGTAGTTTCTCCTTAGACTAGACCAGGGCCTGGTGTAGGCCAGCCAGCTAGTCTACATGTCTGTAGTTTCTCCTTAGACTAGACCAGGGCCTGGTGTAGGCCAGCCAGCTAGTCTACATGTCTGTAGTTTCTCCTTAGACCAGACCAGGGCCTGGTGTAGGCCAGCCAGCTAGTCTACATGTCTGTAGTTTCTCCTTAGACCAGACCAGGGCCTGGTGTAGGCCAGCCAGCTAGTCTACATGTCTGTAGTTTCTCCTTAGACTAGACCAGGGCCTGGTGTAGGCCAGCCAGCTAGGCTACATGTCTGTAGTTTCCCCTTAGACTAGACCAGGGCCTGGTGTAGGCCAGCCAGCTAGGCTACATGTCTGTAGTTTCCCCTTAGACTAGACCAGGGCCTGGTGTAGGCCAGCCAGCTAGTCTACATGTCTGTAGTTTCTCCTTAGACTAGACCAGGGCCTGGTGTAGGCCAGCCAGCTAGGCTACATGTCTGTAGTTTCCCCTTAGACTAGACCAGGGCCTGGTGTAGGCCAGCCAGCTAGTCTACATGTCTGTAGTTTCTCCTTAGACTAGACCAGGGCCTGGTGTAGGCCAGCCAGCTAGTCTACATGTCTGTAGTTTCTCCTTAGACTAGACCAGGGCCTGGTGTAGGCCAGCCAGCTAGTCTAGCTATTTGTTGTGAACTTTGGTAACTGAATATCAATGGCTGTCATTTGATCCTCAATGGTAGAGCACACTGGCCTGGACAGGAAAGGAGAGACCTTGAAAGGCTTTCCTTAGAGAGGGAAATGAAGCTCCTCGGAAGTCACATGCACAGGATTGTGCCACCCCACACACACACACACACACACTTATTCTTCAGGCCAGGGTGACCTCCAGCAGAGCAGGGTGGGACAGCAGACTGCATGAAGTGAACATACTGCTGCACTATGGCTGTGTTGCAGCCTGCTAGTGGTCATTATGAAAGGTTGTTTTGGTATCAACCATTAACATTTTTAAGTAGGCTCATTATAACTAGGCTATTGTACTCTGTAATGCTTGTTTGTCTGTCCAGCCTACAGTAAATGACTGCCTGGTGCCTGCTATTGGTCCTGCCCACGTCTGTCAGCCTGCCTGCATGTACAGTGTGTATTATACAACATTTTATTTAACTGGGTAAGTCAGTTAAGAACAAATTGTTATTTCCAATGACGGCCAAACCCAAACCCGGGTGACGCTGGGCCAATTGTGTGCCGCTCTATGGTACTCAATCATGTCCCATTTTGATACAGCCTGGAATCGAACCAGGGTCTGTAGTGACGCCTCTAGCACTGAGATGCAGTGCCTTAGACCGCTGCGCCACTCTGGAGTCCTGTATACAGATGGTGTATAGATCACTGTCTACCATGGGTCCTGCCTAGATAGTTAGATACAGTATATAATGTCTCCTCTCTCTCTCTCCTCAGCCTACCGTACAGATGACTGTCTACCGTGGGTCCTGTCTAGATAGTTAGATACAGTATATAATGTCTCCTCTCTCTCTCTCCTCAGCCTACCGTACAGATGACTGTCTACCGTGGGTCCTGTCTAGATAGTTAGATACAGTATATAATGTCTCCTCTCTCTCTCTCCTCAGCCTACCGTACAGATGACTGTCTACCGTGGGTCCTGCCCGTAGTGAAGAAGGTAGAGCAGATGATAGTGGAGGACAACAGTCTGAACCACGAGTATCTTCCCATCCTGGGTCTCCCTGAGCTCCGCTCTGCTGCCTCCAAGGTGGCCCTGGGCGATGACAGCCCCGCCATCAAGGACGGGAGGGTAGGTAGGAGGGAGGGACACATGTATATACATAGATACATACCAGAGTTGGGCAGAATTGAATTGCCTCATAAATTCCCATAGAATTATTGAATTGAAGTTGTTAGGAGAATACAGAATTACAATTTTTACTTAAAGGAAATAGAATTGAGTGAAATTCTATTCATTTCAAATGGCTCTTCTATTCTACATTAGGTCTAGTCTATACAAGTATACATCTTGTGCCTGAAACATCAAACATGTTGTTATATACATGCATATAAAACAATCCATTTTCAGGACAAAATCTTGACATGTATGATGAAAGAAAACAAAACCTGTATGTGAATATTCAGTTATTATATTATATCACCTCCATTTAGTTAAATATGGAGGAAATACTACATTTCCCAGCATTAGTTCAACCCTCAAGTTGACCCTGAGGCCTTCAAAAAGAAGCCAATGAAACGGTTGGTGGAAATATAATGGGCTCTTCTAAGGTTAAGAGTTGATGAACATTGTTTCCAGGGAAAAGTGATGTATTATTTGGTATCTGGAAGTGTGACCTGTCAGATTCAATAGAACTCGTTCCATGACTCAGTCGCATCTCTTTGAATTGCACTGAATTAAATTCTACTTCCTGTAACTCAAATTCTACACCGTGGGGTGGAAGTCAACATAAACACACGCACATCCTGGGGATGAGTAGTAGGACTGGGAAACACACACACAGTCTTCTGCCTTGCCCTGGCCAAATGTTGACGTGTTCTCTCTCTTTCCAGGTGGGAGCTGTCCAGGCGTTGGGAGGTACCGGTGCGTTGAGGATCGGGGCGGAGTTTCTGAGGCGCTGGTACAACGGCACCAACAACACGGCCACGCCCGTCTACGTCTCCGCGCCAACCTGGGGTCAGTGGGCAGGGCTACAACCAACTCATTTACATGGAATTGATTTAGCCAGGGAGTCCTGGGTTCCATAGAACCAATAAGGACTGTTTTAGATAACAAGATAACCGAAGAGCCAATAAGGACTGTTTAGACAACAAGATAACCGTAGGGCCAATAAGGACTGTTTAGACAACAACATAACCGTAGAGCCAATAAGGACTGTTTAGACAACAAGATAACCGTAGAGCCAATAAGGACTGTTTAGACAACAAGATAACCGTAGGGCCAATAAGGACTGTTTAGACAACAAGATAACCGTAGGGCCAATAAGGACTGTTTAGACAACAAGATAACCGTAGGGCCAATAAGGACTGTTTAGACAACAAGATAACCGTAGGGCCAATAAGGACTGTTTAGACAACAAGATAACCGTAGGGCCAATAAGGACTGTTTAGACAACAAGATAACCGTAGAGCCAATAAGGACTGTTTAGACAACAAGATAACCGTAGAGCCAATAAGGACTGTTTAGACAACAAGATAACCGTAGAGCCAATAAGGACTGTTTAGACAACAAGATAACCGTAGAGCCAATAAGGACTGTTTAGACAACAAGATAACCGTAGAGCCAATAAGGACTGTTTAGACAACAAGATAACCGTAGGGCCAATAAGGACTGTCTAGACAACAAGATAACCGTAGGGCCAATAAGGACTGTTTAGACAACAAGATAACCGTAGGGCCAATAAGGACTGTTTAGACAACAAGATAACCGTAGGGCCAATAAGGACTGTTTAGACAACAAGATAACCGTAGGGCCAATAAGGACTGTTTAGACAACAAGATAACCGTAGGGCCAATAAGGACTGTTTAGACAACAAGATAACCGTAGGGCCAATAAGGACTGTTTAGACAACAAGATAACCGTAGGGCCAATAAGGACTGTTTAGACAACAAGATAACCGTAGGGCCAATAAGGACTGTTTAGACAACAAGATAACCGTAGGGCCAATAAGGACTGTTTAGACAACAAGATAACCGTAGAGCCAATAAGGACTGTTTAGACAACAAGATAACCGTAGGGCCAATAAGGACTGTTTAGACAACAAGATAACCGTAGGGCCAATAAGGACTGTTTAGACAACAAGATAACCGTAGGGCCAATAAGGACTGTTTAGACAACAAGATAACCGTAGAGCCAATAAGGACTGTTTAGACAACAAGATAACCGTAGGGCCAATAAGGACTGTTTAGACAACAAGATAACCGTAGGGCCAATAAGGACTGTTTAGACAACAAGATAACCGTAGGGCCAATAAGGACTGTTTAGACAACAAGAAAACTGAGACACAGCAGCAGACACACAGAGCCCAATCAACATATTCTACTTCTATTGAGTCATCATCCCCTTAAGAGCGCCAACACACTGAACAAATACCCTCTTCTCCACCGCCTCACCATCTTCTTCATCTGCTTCTCTCGCCCTATAGAGAACCACAATGCAGTGTTTTCTGATGCTGGGTTTAAAGATATCCGCCCCTACCACTACTGGGACGGAGAAAAGAAAGGCCTGGACGTGACCGGTATAATGGATGACCTGGAGGTGAGAGAGAGAGAGATGGAGGGAGGGGTAGGGAGGCTGGGAGAGAGCGGTAGGGAGGGTTGTAGGGATGGAGGGAGGGGTAGGAAGGGAGGGTGGGGTAGGGTTGGAGGGAGGGAGGGGTAGGGTTGGAGGAAGGGAGGGGTAGGGATGGAGGGAGGGGCAGGGATGGATGGAGGGAGGGTGGGTAGGGATGGAGGGTGGGGTAGGTTTGGAGGTGTAGGGATGGAAGGAGGGGCAGGGAGGGAGGGAGGGGTAGGGTTGGATGGAGGGAGGGGCAGGGATGGAGGGAAGGGCAGGGAGGGTGGGGTAGGGTTGTGTAGGGATGGAGGGAGGGAGGGGCAGGGATGGAGGGAGGGAGGGGCAGGGATGGAGGGAGGGAGGGGTAGGGATGTATAGGGATGGAGGGTGGGGTAGGGTTGAAGGGAGGGGTAGGGTTGGAGGGAGGGGCAGGGATGGATGGAGGGAGGGGTAGGGTTGGATGGAAGGAGGGTTAGGGATGGAGGGAGGGGCAGGGAGGGTGGGGTAGGGTTGGAGGGAGGGGTAGGGGTGTGTAGGGAGGGAGGGGTAGGGATGGAGGGTGGGGTAGGGATGGAGGGTGGGGTGGGGTAGGGTTGAAGGGAGGGGTAGGGTTGGAGGGAGAGAGGGGTATGGATGGAGGGAGGGAGGGGTAGGGATGGAAGGAGGGGTAGTTTTGGAGGGAGGGGTAGGGTTGGAGGGAGGGGTAGGGTTGGAGGGAGGGGCAGGGAGGGTAGGGTTGGAGGGAGGGAGGGAGGGAGGGATGGATGGAGGGAGGGGTAGGGATGGAGGGTTGAGTAGGGATGGAGGGACTTGAGTTAGAGCGACATCATGCACGATTTAGTCTACAACAAGCTATGGATGATCGTCTTGCATTAATATTTCAGCTGTCTATCAAAACAACCAGTAATCTGAACAACTGATAACACCCTGCAAACTGTTTTGTTTTCAGTTGTGTATCAAAACAACCAGGAATCTGAACAACTGATAACACCCTGCAAACTGTTTTGTTTTCAGTTGTGTATCAAAACAACCAGGAATCTGAACAACTGATAACACCCTGCAAACTGTTTTGTTTTCAGTTGTGTATCAAAACAACCAGGAATCTGAACAACTGATAACACCCTGCAAACTGTTTTGTTTTCAGTTGTGTATCAAAACAACCAGTAATCTGAACAACTGATAACACCCTGCAAACTGTTTTGTTTTCAGTTGTGTATCAAAACAACCAGGAATCTGAACAACTGATAACACCCTGCAAACTGTTTTGTTTTCAGTTGTGTATCAAAACAACCAGTAATCTGAACAACTGATAACACCCTGCAAACTGTTTTGTTTTCAGTTGTGTATCAAAACGACCAGTAATCTGAACAACTGATGACACCCTGCAAACTGTTTTGCCGACAGCCCCGTTTCACACTAACATTTGACTACTCAAAATCATTTTCATGAGATTACTTGACATTCTTTCAAATGCACATCCCTAATCCTGTCCTTGATAATTGATGTGGGTGTATGTTATTTTGTCAGAACGCTCCAGAACATTCTATCTTTGTGCTCCATGCCTGTGCCCACAACCCCACGGGGACAGACCCCACACCTGACGAATGGAAGACGATCTCTGAGGTCATGAAGGTGAGACAGGGGAGACAGCAGGAGTGTATTCACTAGGAACCAAACGGGTAGGGACCTACCTGAGTCTGTTCAATACAAACTCTAGTTTTCAATGCAAAAAGTTTTCCATTTGGATGAAATTGTTTCTGTTCTGTGACGACAGTCTGAGACTAATGAATACTCCCCAGGAGAACAGACATCTCATAATCACAACCATTATCCATCAGGCTCATTTATATTTTGGGATAACTTTTTTTGTTTTTCCTTTCTTCCCTCTCAATTCAATTCTCTCTCTTTCCCTTCTCCTCCCTCCTATCTCTGTGTCCCTTCTCCTCCCTCCTCCCTCTGTGTCCCTTCTCCTCCCTCCTATCTCTGTGTCCCTTCTCCTCCCTCCTCCCTCTGTGTCCCTTCTCCTCCCTCCTCCCTCTGTGTCCCTTCTCCTCCCTCCTCTCTCTGTTCCTTCTCCCCCCTCCTCCCTCTGTGTTCCTCCTCCTCCCTCTGTGTTCCTTCTCCTCCCTCCTCCCTCTGTGTTCCTTCTCCTCCCTCCTCCCTCTGTGTTCCTTCTCCCCCCTCCTCCCTCTGTGTTCCTTCTCCTCCCTCTGTGTTCCTTCTCCTCCCTCCTCCCTCTGTGTTCCTTCTCCTCCCTCCTCCCTCTGTGTTCCTTCTCCTCCCTCTCTCTGTGTTCCTTCTCCTCCCTCCTCTCTCTGTGTTCCTTCTCCTCCCTCCTCTCTCTGTGTTCCTTCTCCTCCCTCCTCTCTCTGTGTTCCTTCTCCTCCCTCCTCTCTCTGTGTTCCTTCTCCCCCCTCCTCTCTCTGTGTTCCTTCTCCCCCCTCCTCTCTCTGTGTTCCTTCTCCCCCCTCCTCTCTCTGTGTTCCTTCTCCCCCCTCCTCTCTCTGTGTTCCTTCTCCCCCCTCCTCTCTCTGTGTTCCTTCTCCCCCCTCCTCTCTCTGTGTTCCTTCTCCCCCCTCCTCCCTCTGTGTTCCTTCTCCCCCCTCCTCCCTCTGTGTTCCTTCTCCTCCCTCCTCTCTCTGTGTTCCTTCTCCTCCCTCCTCTCTCTGCGTTCCTTCTCCTCCCTCCTCTCTCTGCGTTCCTTCTCCTCCCTCCTCTCTCTGCGTTCCTTCTCCTCCCTCCTCTCTCTGTGTTCCTTCTCCTCCCTCCTCTCTCTGTGTTCCTTCTCCTCCCTCCTCTCTCTGTGTTCTTTCTCCTCCCTCCTCTCTCTGTGTTCCTTCTCCTCCCTCCTCTCTCTGTGTTCCTTCTCCTCCCTCCTCTCTCTGTGTTCCTTCTCCTCCCTCCTCTCTCTGTGTTCCTTCTCCTCCCTCCTCTCTCTGTGTTCCTTCTCCTCTCTCTGTGTTCCTTCTCCTCTCTCTGTGTTCCTTCTCCTCTCTCTGTGTTCCTTCTCCTCTCTCTGTGTTCCTTCTCCTCTCTCTGTGTTCCTTCTCCTCTCTCTGTGTTCCTTCTCCTCCCTCTGTGTTCCTTCTCCTCCCTCCCTCCTCTCTCTCTGTGTTCTTTCTCCTCCCCCCTCTCTCTGTGTCCCTTCTCCTCCCTCCTCCTCCAGAGGAGGAAGCTGTTTGTGTTCTTTGACTCAGCCTACCAGGGTTTTGCATCAGGCAGTCTGGATAAAGATGCCTGGGCCATCCGCTACTTTGTCTCTGAAGGATTTGAGCTGCTCTGTGCCCAGTCCTTCTCAAAGAACTTTGGCCTCTACAGTGAGTCTATAGACAGACACGTGCATCGTGGTCCTCTGTGTCTCCGGTGGTAGAGCATGGTGCTTGTAACGCCAGGATAGTGGGTTCAATTCCTGGGACCACCCATACGTGAAGTGGATAAAAATGTCTGTTAAATGGCATATATTATACATAGACATGAACACCAACATGTAACACACATACACACACACACACACACACACACACACACACACACACACACACACACACACACACACACACACACAGTCTGCTGCTGTGTTCCAATGGCCACAGTTTTTGCTTACATTTTTCATCTCTGTCTCACAAACGCTCAGCCAGTCTGACGCTAATCCTCCATTTTGTTCCTTCCTCCTCCAGATGAGCGTGTTGGTAACCTGACGGTAGTGGCCCAGGATAAAGACAACCTGGCCCGTGTTCTGTCCCAGATGGAGAAGATCGTCAGGACCACCTGGTCCAACCCTCCCTCCCAGGGGGCGCGCATCGTAGCCATCACACTCAACAACCCCGATCTGTTCATAGAATGGTACGGTCAAAAATATAACCCTTTATACTCAACAACCCAATTCTCTTCACAGACAACAACACTCACTTCTAAGTTAACCCTGAGGAGTTCACTGAATGGTACAGTCCAAGTTTTGACAACTGCTCCATTGTTAGACTTTAATAACTGTGCTTCCTTATTGGGGGATTGTTGGACTTTAATAACTGTGCTTCCTTATTGGGGGATTGTTGGACTTTAATAACTGTGCTTCCTTATTGGGGATTGTTGTAAGCCACGTCCAGTCCAAGTTTTGACAACTGCTCCATTGTTAGACTTTAATAACTGTGCTTCCTTATTGGGGGATTGTTGGACTTTAATAACTGTGCTTCCTTATTGGGGGATTGTTGGACTTTAATAACTGTGCTTCCTTATTGGGGGATTGTTGAACTTTAATAACTGTGCTTCCTAATTGGGGGATTGTTAGACTTTAATAACTGTGCTTCCTTATTGGGGGATTGTTAGACTTTAATAACTGTGCTTCCTTATTGGGGATTGTTGGACTTTAATAACTGTGCTTCCTTATTGGGGGATTGTTAGACTTTAATAACTGTGCTTCCTTATTGGGGATTGTTGGACTTTAATAACTGTGCTTCCTTATTGGGGATTGTTGGACTTTAATAACTGTGCTTCCTTATTGGTGATTGTTGGACTTTAATAACTGTGCTTCCTTATTGGGGGATTGTTAGACTTTAATAACTGTGCTTCCTTATTGGGGGATTGTTAGACTTTAATAACTGTGCTTCCTTATTGGGGGATTGTTAGACTTTAATAACTGTGCTTCCTTATTGGGGGATTGTTGAACTTTAATAACTGTGCTTCCTTATTGGGGGATTGTTGGACTTTAATAACTGTGCTTCCTTATTGGGGATTGTTAGACTTTAATAACTGTGCTTCCTTATTGGGGGATTGTTGGACTTTAATAACTGTGCTTCCTTATTGGGGGATTGTTAGACTTTAATAACTGTGCTTCCTTATTGGGGATTGTTGGACTTTAATAACTGTGCTTCCTTATTGGGGATTGTTAGACTTTACTAACTATGCTTCCTTATTGGGGGATTGTTGGACTTTAATAACTGTGCTTCCTTATTGGGGATTGTTAGACTTTAATAACTGTGCTTCCTTATTGGGGATTGTTGGACTTTAATAACTGTGCTTCCTTATTGGGGGATTGTTAGACTTTAATAACTGTGCTTCCTTATTGGGGATTGTTGGACTTTAATAACTGTGCTTCCTTATTGGGGATTGTTAGACTTTACTAACTATGCTTCCTTATTGGGGGATTGTTGGACTTTAATAACTGTGCTTCCTTATTGGGGATTGTTAGACTTTAATAACTGTGCTTCCTTATTGGGGGATTGTTGAACTTTAATAACTGTGCTTCCTTATTGGGGGATTGTTGGACTTTAATAACTGTGCTTCCTTATTGGGGATTGTTAGACTTTAATAACTGTGCTTCCTTATTGGGGGATTGTTGGACTTTAATAACTGTGCTTCCTTATTGGGGGATTGTTAGACTTTAATAACTGTGCTTCCTTATTGGGGATTGTTGGACTTTAATAACTGTGCTTCCTTATTGGGGATTGTTAGACTTTACTAACTATGCTTCCTTATTGGGGGATTGTTGGACTTTAATAACTGTGCTTCCTTATTGGGGATTGTTAGACTTTAATAACTGTGCTTCCTTATTGGGGATTGTTGGACTTTAATAACTGTGCTTCCTTATTGGGGATTGTTAGACTTTAATAACTGTGCTTCCTTATTGGGGATTGTTGGACTTTAATAACTGTGCTTCCTTATTGGGGGATTGTTAGACTTTAATAACTGTGCTTCCTTATTGGGGATTGTTGGACTTTAATAACTGTGCTTCCTTATTGGGGATTGTTGTAAGCCACGTTCTGTTGGTGGCAGATTTTTCTAAGACTGCCGTTCCCATTCAGATCAGTGATATAGAGTGTTGAAGCTGTCCCACTCCCCGTGGCTGTAGGAAGGGTAACGTCCTGTTGATGAGACCAGCTGAAGGCTGAACTAACCAACTCTCTCTCTCTCTTCTCCCTCCTCCCCCTGTAGGAAGGGTAATGTAAAGACCATGGCTGACCGTGTATTGTTGATGAGAGACCAGTTGAAGGCTAAGCTCATTGCTCTGGGGACGCCTGGCACCTGGGACCACATCACTCAGCAGATCGGCATGTTCAGCTTCACAGGACTGAACCGTAAGAGTTTCCCAAACACACAGACATGTACCCAGGCACCTCCAAGCAGACCGGCATGTTCAGCTTCACCAGACTGAACCGTAAGAGTTCCCCAGACACACAGACATGTACCCAGGCACCTCCAAGCAGACCGGCATGTTCAGCTTCACCAGACTGAACCGTAAGAGTTCCCCAGACACACAGACATGTACCCAGGCACCTCCTAGCAGACCGGCATGTTCAGCTTCACCAGACTGAACCGTAAGAGTTTCCCAAACACACAGACATGTACCCAGGCACCTCCTAGCAGACCGGCATGTTCAGCTTCACCAGACTGAACCGTAAGAGTTTCCCAAACACACAGACATGTACCCAGGCACCTCCTAGCAGACCGGCATGTTCAGCTTCACCAGACTGAACCGTAAGAGTTTCCCAAACACACAGACATGTACCCAGGCACCTCCTAGCAGACCGGCATGTTCAGCTTCACCAGACTGAACCGTAAGAGTTCCCCAGACACACAGACATGTACCCAGACACCTCCTAGCAGACCGGCATGTTCAGCTTCACCAGACTGAACCGTAAGAGTTTCCCAGACACACAGACATGTACCCAGGCACCTCCTAGCAGACCGGCATGTTCAGCTTCACCAGACTGAACCGTAAGAGTTCCCCAGACACACAGACATGTACCCAGACACCTCCTAGCAGACCGGCATGTTCAGCTTCACCAGACTGAACCGTAAGAGTTCCCCAGACACACAGACATGTACCCAGACACCTCCTAGCAGACCGGCATGTTCAGCTTCACCAGACTGAACCGTAAGAGTTCCCCAGACACACAGACATGTACCCAGACACCTCCTAGCAGACCGGCATGTTCAGCTTCACCAGACTGAACCGTAAGAGTTCCCCAGACACACAGACATGTACCCAGACACCTCCTAGCAGACCGGCATGTTCAGCTTCACCAGACTGAACCGTAAGAGTTTCCCAAACACACAGACATGTACCCAGGCACCTCCTAGCAGACCGGCATGTTCAGCTTCACCAGACTGAACCGTAAGAGTTTCCCAGACACACAGACATGTACCCAGACACCTCCTAGCAGACCGGCATGTTCAGCTTCACCAGACTGAACCGTAAGAGTTCCCCAGACACACAGACATGTACCCAGACACCTCCTAGCAGACCGGCATGTTCAGCTTCACCAGACTGAACCGTAAGAGTTCCCCAGACACACAGACATGTACCCAGACACCTCCTAGCAGACCGGCATGTTCAGCTTCACCAGACTGAACCGTAAGAGTTCCCCAGACACACAGACATGTACCCAGACACCTCCTAGCAGACCGGCATGTTCAGCTTCACCAGACTGAACCGTAAGAGTTCCCCAGACACACAGACATGTACCCAGGCACCTCCTAGCAGACCGGCATGTTCAGCTTCACCAGACTGAACCGTAAGAGTTTCCCAGACACACAGACATGTACCCAGACACCTCCTAGCAGACCGGCATGTTCAGCTTCACCAGACTGAACCGTAAGAGTTCCCCAGACACACAGACATGTACCCAGGCACCTCCTAGCAGACCGGCATGTTCAGCTTCACCAGACTGAACCGTAAGAGTTTCCCAGACACACAGACATGTACCCAGACACCTCCTAGCAGACCGGCATGTTCAGCTTCACCAGACTGAACCGTAAGAGTTCCCCAGACACACAGACATGTACCCAGGCACCTCCTAGCAGACCGGCATGTTCAGCTTCACCAGACTGAACCGTAAGAGTTCCCCAGACACACAGACATGTACCCAGACACCTCCTAGCAGACCGGCATGTTCAGCTTCACCAGACTGAACCGTAAGAGTTCCCCAGACACACAGACATGTACCCAGACACCTCCTAGCAGACCGGCATGTTCAGCTTCACCAGACTGAACCGTAAGAGTTCCCCAGACACACAGACATGTACCCAGGCACCTCCTAGCAGACCGGCATGTTCAGCTTCACCAGACTGAACCGTAAGAGTTCCCCAGACACACAGACATGTACCCAGACACCTCCTAGCAGACCGGCATGTTCAGCTTCACCAGACTGAACCGTAAGAGTTCCCCAGACACACAGACATGTACCCAGACACCTCCTAGCAGACCGGCATGTTCAGCTTCACCAGACTGAACCGTAAGAGTTCCCCAGACACACAGACATGTACCCAGACACCTCCTAGCAGACCGGCATGTTCAGCTTCACCAGACTGAACCGTAAGAGTTTCCCAGACACACAGACATGTACCCAGACACCTCCAAGCAGACCGGCATGTTCAGCTTCACCAGACTGAACCGTAAGAGTTCCCCAGACACACAGACATGTACCCAGACACCTCCTAGCAGACCGGCATGTTCAGCTTCACCAGACTGAACCGTAAGAGTTTCCCAGACACACAGACATGTACCCAGACACCTCCAAGCAGACCGGCATGTTCAGCTTCACCAGACTGAACCGTAAGAGTTCCCCAGACACACAGACATGTACCCAGGCACCTCCTAGCAGACCGGCATGTTCAGCTTCACCAGACTGAACCGTAAGAGTTCCCCAGACACACAGACATGTACCCAGGCACCTCCTAGCAGACCGGCATGTTCAGCTTCACCAGACTGAACCGTAAGAGTTCCCCAGACACACAGACATGTACCCAGGCACCTCCTAGCAGACCGGCATGTTCAGCTTCACCAGACTGAACCGTAAGAGTTCCCCAGACACACAGACATGTACCCAGGCACCTCCTAGCAGACCGGCATGTTCAGCTTCACCAGACTGAACCGTAAGAGTTCCCCAGACACACAGACATGTACCCAGGCACCTCCTAGCAGACCGGCATGTTCAGCTTCACCAGACTGAACCGTAAGAGTTCCCCAGACACACAGACATGTACCCAGACACCTCCTAGCAGACCGGCATGTTCAGCTTCACCAGACTGAACCGTAAGAGTTCCCCAAACACACAGACATGTACCCAGACACCTCCTAGCAGACCGGCATGTTCAGCTTCACCAGACTGAACCGTAAGAGTTCCCCAAACACACAGACATGTACCCAGACACCTCCTAGCAGACCGGCATGTTCAGCTTCACCAGACTGAACCGTAAGAGTTTCCCAAACACACAGACATGTACCCAGACACCTCCTAGCAGACCGGCATGTTCAGCTTCACCAGACTGAACCGTAAGAGTTTCCCAGACACACAGACATGTACCCAGACACCTCCAAGCAGACCGGCATGTTCAGCTTCACCAGACTGAACCGTAAGAGTTTCCCAGACACACAGACATGTACCCAGGCACCTCCTAGCAGACCGGCATGTTCAGCTTCACCAGACTGAACCGTAAGAGTTTCCCAGACACACAGACATGTACCCAGGCACCTCCTAGCAGACCGGCATGTTCAGCTTCACCAGACTGAACCGTAAGAGTTTCCCAGACACACAGACATGTACCCAGGCACCTCCTAGCAGACCGGCATGTTCAGCTTCACCAGACTGAACCGTAAGAGTTTCCCAGACACACAGACATGTACCCAGGCACCTCCTAGCAGACCGGCATGTTCAGCTTCACCAGACTGAACCGTAAGAGTTTCCCAGACACACAGACATGTACCCAGGCACCTCCTAGCAGACCGGCATGTTCAGCTTCACCAGACTGAACCGTAAGAGTTTCCCAGACACACAGACATGTACCCAGGCACCTCCTAGCAGACCGGCATGTTCAGCTTCACCAGACTGAACCGTAAGAGTTCCCCAGACACACAGACATGTACCCAGACACCTCCTAGCAGACCGGCATGTTCAGCTTCACCAGACTGAACCGTAAGAGTTCCCCAGACACACAGACATGTACCCAGGCACCTCCTAGCAGACCGGCATGTTCAGCTTCACCAGACTGAACCGTAAGAGTTCCCCAGACACACAGACATGTACCCAGACACCTCCTAGCAGACCGGCATGTTCAGCTTCACCAGACTGAACCGTAAGAGTTTCCCAAACACACAGACATGTACCCAGACACCTCCTAGCAGACCGGCATGTTCAGCTTCACCAGACTGAACCGTAAGAGTTTCCCAAACACACAGACATGTACCCAGGCACCTCCTAGCAGACCGGCATGTTCAGCTTCACCAGACTGAACCGTAAGAGTTTCCCAGACACACAGACATGTACCCAGACACCTCCAAGCAGACCGGCATGTTCAGCTTCACCAGACTGAACCGTAAGAGTTTCCCAGACACACAGACATGTACCCAGGCACCTCCTAGCAGACCGGCATGTTCAGCTTCACCAGACTGAACCGTAAGAGTTTCCCAGACACACAGACATGTACCCAGGCACCTCCTAGCAGACCGGCATGTTCAGCTTCACCAGACTGAACCGTAAGAGTTTCCCAGACACACAGACATGTACCCAGGCACCTCCTAGCAGACCGGCATGTTCAGCTTCACCAGACTGAACCGTAAGAGTTTCCCAGACACACAGACATGTACCCAGGCACCTCCTAGCAGACCGGCATGTTCAGCTTCACCAGACTGAACCGTAAGAGTTTCCCAGACACACAGACATGTACCCAGGCACCTCCTAGCAGACCGGCATGTTCAGCTTCACCAGACTGAACCGTAAGAGTTCCCCAGACACACAGACATGTACCCAGACACCTCCTAGCAGACCGGCATGTTCAGCTTCACCAGACTGAACCGTAAGAGTTCCCCAGACACACAGACATGTACCCAGGCACCTCCTAGCAGACCGGCATGTTCAGCTTCACCAGACTGAACCGTAAGAGTTCCCCAGACACACAGACATGTACCCAGACACCTCCTAGCAGACCGGCATGTTCAGCTTCACCAGACTGAACCGTAAGAGTTTCCCAGACACACAGACATGTACCCAGGCACCTCCTAGCAGACCGGCATGTTCAGCTTCACCAGACTGAACCGTAAGAGTTTCCCAGACACACAGACATGTACCCAGGCACCTCCAAGCAGACCGGCATGTTCAGCTTCACCAGACTGAACCGTAAGATTTTCCCAGACACACAGACATGTACCCAGACACCTCCTAGCAGACCGGCATGTTCAGCTTCACCAGACTGAACCGTAAGAGTTTCCCAGACACACAGACATGTACCCAGGCACCTCCTAGCAGACCGGCATGTTCAGCTTCACCAGACTGAACCGTAAGAGTTTCCCAAACACACAGACATGTACCCAGACACCTCCTAGCAGACCGGCATGTTCAGCTTCACCAGACTGAACCGTAAGAGTTTCCCAGACACACAGACATGTACCCAGGCACCTCCTAGCAGACCGGCATGTTCAGCTTCACCAGACTGAACCGTAAGAGTTTCCCAAACACACAGACATGTACCCAGGCACCTCCAAGCAGACCGGCATGTTCAGCTTCACCAGACTGAACCGTAAGAGTTTCCCAAACACACAGACATGTACCCAGACACCTCCTAGCAGACCGGCATGTTCAGCTTCACCAGACTGAACCGTAAGAGTTTCCCAAACACACAGACATGTACCCAGGCACCTCCTAGCAGACCGGCATGTTCAGCTTCACCAGACTGAACCGTAAGAGTTCCCCAGACACACAGACATGTACCCAGACACCTCCTAGCAGACCGGCATGTTCAGCTTCACCAGACTGAACCGTAAGAGTTTCCCAGACACACAGACATGTACCCAGGCACCTCCTAGCAGACCGGCATGTTCAGCTTCACCAGACTGAACCGTAAGAGTTCCCCAGACACACAGACATGTACCCAGGCACCTCCTAGCAGACCGGCATGTTCAGCTTCACCAGACTGAACCGTAAGAGTTTCCCAAACACACAGACATGTACCCAGGCACCTCCAAGCAGACCGGCATGTTCAGCTTCACCAGACTGAACCGTAAGAGTTTCCCAAACACACAGACATGTACCCAGACACCTCCTAGCAGACCGGCATGTTCAGCTTCACCAGACTGAACCGTAAGAGTTTCCCAAACACACAGACATGTACCCAGGCACCTCCTAGCAGACCGGCATGTTCAGCTTCACCAGACTGAACCGTAAGAGTTCCCCAGACACACAGACATGTACCCAGACACCTCCTAGCAGACCGGCATGTTCAGCTTCACCAGACTGAACCGTAAGAGTTTCCCAGACACACAGACATGTACCCAGGCACCTCCTAGCAGACCGGCATGTTCAGCTTCACCAGACTGAACCGTAAGAGTTCCCCAGACACACAGACATGTACCCAGACACCTCCTAGCAGACCGGCATGTTCAGCTTCACCAGACTGAACCGTAAGAGTTTCCCAGACACACAGACATGTACCCAGGCACCTCCTAGCAGACCGGCATGTTCAGCTTCACCAGACTGAACCGTAAGAGTTCCCCAGACACACAGACATGTACCCAGACACCTCCTAGCAGACCGGCATGTTCAGCTTCACCAGACTGAACCGTAAGAGTTTCCCAAACACACAGACATGTACCCAGACACCTCCTAGCAGACCGGCATGTTCAGCTTCACCAGACTGAACCGTAAGAGTTCCCCAGACACACAGACATGTACCCAGACACCTCCTAGCAGACCGGCATGTTCAGCTTCACCAGACTGAACCGTAAGAGTTCCCCAGACACACAGACATGTACCCAGACACCTCCTAGCAGACCGGCATGTTCAGCTTCACCAGACTGAACCGTAAGAGTTTCCCAAACACACAGACATGTACCCAGACACCTCCTAGCAGACCGGCATGTTCAGCTTCACCAGACTGAACCGTAAGAGTTCCCCAGACACACAGACATGTACCCAGACACCTCCTAGCAGACCGGCATGTTCAGCTTCACCAGACTGAACCGTAAGAGTTCCCCAAACACACAGACATGTACCCAGACACCTCCTAGCAGACCGGCATGTTCAGCTTCACCAGACTGAACCGTAAGAGTTCCCCAAACACACAGACATGTACCCAGACACCTCCTAGCAGACCGGCATGTTCAGCTTCACCAGACTGAACCGTAAGAGTTTCCCAGACACACAGACATGTACCCAGGCACCTCCTAGCAGACCGGCATGTTCAGCTTCACCAGACTGAACCGTAAGAGTTTCCCAGACACACAGACATGTACCCAGGCACCTCCTAGCAGACCGGCATGTTCAGCTTCACCAGACTGAACCGTAAGAGTTTCCCAGACACACAGACATGTACCCAGGCACCTCCTAGCAGACCGGCATGTTCAGCTTCACCAGACTGAACCGTAAGAGTTCCCCAGACACACAGACATGTACCCAGACACCTCCTAGCAGACCGGCATGTTCAGCTTCACCAGACTGAACCGTAAGAGTTCCCCAGACACACAGACATGTACCCAGGCACCTCCTAGCAGACCGGCATGTTCAGCTTCACCAGACTGAACCGTAAGAGTTCCCCAGACACACAGACATGTACCCAGACACCTCCTAGCAGACCGGCATGTTCAGCTTCACCAGACTGAACCGTAAGAGTTTCCCAAACACACAGACATGTACCCAGACACCTCCTAGCAGACCGGCATGTTCAGCTTCACCAGACTGAACCGTAAGAGTTTCCCAAACACACAGACATGTACCCAGACACCTCCTAGCAGACCGGCATGTTCAGCTTCACCAGACTGAACCGTAAGAGTTTCCCAGACACACAGACATGTACCCAGACACCTCCAAGCAGACCGGCATGTTCAGCTTCACCAGACTGAACCGTAAGAGTTTCCCAGACACACAGACATGTACCCAGGCACCTCCTAGCAGACCGGCATGTTCAGCTTCACCAGACTGAACCGTAAGAGTTTCCCAGACACACAGACATGTACCCAGGCACCTCCTAGCAGACCGGCATGTTCAGCTTCACCAGACTGAACCGTAAGAGTTTCCCAGACACACAGACATGTACCCAGGCACCTCCTAGCAGACCGGCATGTTCAGCTTCACCAGACTGAACCGTAAGAGTTTCCCAGACACACAGACATGTACCCAGGCACCTCCTAGCAGACCGGCATGTTCAGCTTCACCAGACTGAACCGTAAGAGTTTCCCAGACACACAGACATGTACCCAGGCACCTCCTAGCAGACCGGCATGTTCAGCTTCACCAGACTGAACCGTAAGAGTTCCCCAGACACACAGACATGTACCCAGACACCTCCTAGCAGACCGGCATGTTCAGCTTCACCAGACTGAACCGTAAGAGTTCCCCAGACACACAGACATGTACCCAGGCACCTCCTAGCAGACCGGCATGTTCAGCTTCACCAGACTGAACCGTAAGAGTTCCCCAGACACACAGACATGTACCCAGACACCTCCTAGCAGACCGGCATGTTCAGCTTCACCAGACTGAACCGTAAGAGTTTCCCAGACACACAGACATGTACCCAGGCACCTCCTAGCAGACCGGCATGTTCAGCTTCACCAGACTGAACCGTAAGAGTTTCCCAGACACACAGACATGTACCCAGGCACCTCCAAGCAGACCGGCATGTTCAGCTTCACCAGACTGAACCGTAAGATTTTCCCAGACACACAGACATGTACCCAGACACCTCCTAGCAGACCGGCATGTTCAGCTTCACCAGACTGAACCGTAAGAGTTTCCCAGACACACAGACATGTACCCAGGCACCTCCTAGCAGACCGGCATGTTCAGCTTCACCAGACTGAACCGTAAGAGTTTCCCAAACACACAGACATGTACCCAGACACCTCCTAGCAGACCGGCATGTTCAGCTTCACCAGACTGAACCGTAAGAGTTTCCCAGACACACAGACATGTACCCAGGCACCTCCTAGCAGACCGGCATGTTCAGCTTCACCAGACTGAACCGTAAGAGTTTCCCAAACACACAGACATGTACCCAGGCACCTCCAAGCAGACCGGCATGTTCAGCTTCACCAGACTGAACCGTAAGAGTTTCCCAAACACACAGACATGTACCCAGACACCTCCTAGCAGACCGGCATGTTCAGCTTCACCAGACTGAACCGTAAGAGTTTCCCAAACACACAGACATGTACCCAGGCACCTCCTAGCAGACCGGCATGTTCAGCTTCACCAGACTGAACCGTAAGAGTTCCCCAGACACACAGACATGTACCCAGACACCTCCTAGCAGACCGGCATGTTCAGCTTCACCAGACTGAACCGTAAGAGTTTCCCAGACACACAGACATGTACCCAGGCACCTCCTAGCAGACCGGCATGTTCAGCTTCACCAGACTGAACCGTAAGAGTTCCCCAGACACACAGACATGTACCCAGGCACCTCCTAGCAGACCGGCATGTTCAGCTTCACCAGACTGAACCGTAAGAGTTTCCCAAACACACAGACATGTACCCAGGCACCTCCAAGCAGACCGGCATGTTCAGCTTCACCAGACTGAACCGTAAGAGTTTCCCAAACACACAGACATGTACCCAGACACCTCCTAGCAGACCGGCATGTTCAGCTTCACCAGACTGAACCGTAAGAGTTTCCCAAACACACAGACATGTACCCAGGCACCTCCTAGCAGACCGGCATGTTCAGCTTCACCAGACTGAACCGTAAGAGTTCCCCAGACACACAGACATGTACCCAGACACCTCCTAGCAGACCGGCATGTTCAGCTTCACCAGACTGAACCGTAAGAGTTTCCCAGACACACAGACATGTACCCAGGCACCTCCTAGCAGACCGGCATGTTCAGCTTCACCAGACTGAACCGTAAGAGTTCCCCAGACACACAGACATGTACCCAGACACCTCCTAGCAGACCGGCATGTTCAGCTTCACCAGACTGAACCGTAAGAGTTTCCCAGACACACAGACATGTACCCAGGCACCTCCTAGCAGACCGGCATGTTCAGCTTCACCAGACTGAACCGTAAGAGTTCCCCAGACACACAGACATGTACCCAGACACCTCCTAGCAGACCGGCATGTTCAGCTTCACCAGACTGAACCGTAAGAGTTTCCCAAACACACAGACATGTACCCAGACACCTCCTAGCAGACCGGCATGTTCAGCTTCACCAGACTGAACCGTAAGAGTTCCCCAGACACACAGACATGTACCCAGACACCTCCTAGCAGACCGGCATGTTCAGCTTCACCAGACTGAACCGTAAGAGTTCCCCAGACACACAGACATGTACCCAGACACCTCCTAGCAGACCGGCATGTTCAGCTTCACCAGACTGAACCGTAAGAGTTTCCCAAACACACAGACATGTACCCAGACACCTCCTAGCAGACCGGCATGTTCAGCTTCACCAGACTGAACCGTAAGAGTTCCCCAGACACACAGACATGTACCCAGACACCTCCTAGCAGACCGGCATGTTCAGCTTCACCAGACTGAACCGTAAGAGTTCCCCAAACACACAGACATGTACCCAGACACCTCCTAGCAGACCGGCATGTTCAGCTTCACCAGACTGAACCGTAAGAGTTCCCCAAACACACAGACATGTACCCAGACACCTCCTAGCAGACCGGCATGTTCAGCTTCACCAGACTGAACCGTAAGAGTTTCCCAAACACACAGACATGTACCCAGACACCTCCTAGCAGACCGGCATGTTCAGCTTCACCAGACTGAACCGTAAGAGTTTCCCAGACACACAGACATGTACCCAGACACCTCCAAGCAGACCGGCATGTTCAGCTTCACCAGACTGAACCGTAAGAGTTTCCCAGACACACAGACATGTACCCAGGCACCTCCTAGCAGACCGGCATGTTCAGCTTCACCAGACTGAACCGTAAGAGTTTCCCAGACACACAGACATGTACCCAGGCACCTCCTAGCAGACCGGCATGTTCAGCTTCACCAGACTGAACCGTAAGAGTTTCCCAGACACACAGACATGTACCCAGGCACCTCCTAGCAGACCGGCATGTTCAGCTTCACCAGACTGAACCGTAAGAGTTTCCCAGACACACAGACATGTACCCAGGCACCTCCTAGCAGACCGGCATGTTCAGCTTCACCAGACTGAACCGTAAGAGTTTCCCAGACACACAGACATGTACCCAGGCACCTCCTAGCAGACCGGCATGTTCAGCTTCACCAGACTGAACCGTAAGAGTTCCCCAGACACACAGACATGTACCCAGACACCTCCTAGCAGACCGGCATGTTCAGCTTCACCAGACTGAACCGTAAGAGTTCCCCAGACACACAGACATGTACCCAGGCACCTCCTAGCAGACCGGCATGTTCAGCTTCACCAGACTGAACCGTAAGAGTTCCCCAGACACACAGACATGTACCCAGACACCTCCTAGCAGACCGGCATGTTCAGCTTCACCAGACTGAACCGTAAGAGTTTCCCAAACACACAGACATGTACCCAGACACCTCCTAGCAGACCGGCATGTTCAGCTTCACCAGACTGAACCGTAAGAGTTTCCCAGACACACAGACATGTACCCAGACACCTCCAAGCAGACCGGCATGTTCAGCTTCACCAGACTGAACCGTAAGAGTTTCCCAGACACACAGACATGTACCCAGGCACCTCCTAGCAGACCGGCATGTTCAGCTTCACCAGACTGAACCGTAAGAGTTTCCCAGACACACAGACATGTACCCAGGCACCTCCTAGCAGACCGGCATGTTCAGCTTCACCAGACTGAACCGTAAGAGTTCCCCAGACACACAGACATGTACCCAGACACCTCCTAGCAGACCGGCATGTTCAGCTTCACCAGACTGAACCGTAAGAGTTTCCCAAACACACAGACATGTACCCAGACACCTCCTAGCAGACCGGCATGTTCAGCTTCACCAGACTGAACCGTAAGAGTTCCCCAGACACACAGACATGTACCCAGACACCTCCTAGCAGACCGGCATGTTCAGCTTCACCAGACTGAACCGTAAGAGTTCCCCAGACACACAGACATGTACCCAGACACCTCCTAGCAGACCGGCATGTTCAGCTTCACCAGACTGAACCGTAAGAGTTTCCCAAACACACAGACATGTACCCAGACACCTCCTAGCAGACCGGCATGTTCAGCTTCACCAGACTGAACCGTAAGAGTTCCCCAGACACACAGACATGTACCCAGACACCTCCTAGCAGACCGGCATGTTCAGCTTCACCAGACTGAACCGTAAGAGTTCCCCAAACACACAGACATGTACCCAGACACCTCCTAGCAGACCGGCATGTTCAGCTTCACCAGACTGAACCGTAAGAGTTCCCCAAACACACAGACATGTACCCAGACACCTCCTAGCAGACCGGCATGTTCAGCTTCACCAGACTGAACCGTAAGAGTTTCCCAAACACACAGACATGTACCCAGACACCTCCTAGCAGACCGGCATGTTCAGCTTCACCAGACTGAACCGTAAGAGTTTCCCAGACACACAGACATGTACCCAGACACCTCCAAGCAGACCGGCATGTTCAGCTTCACCAGACTGAACCGTAAGAGTTTCCCAGACACACAGACATGTACCCAGGCACCTCCTAGCAGACCGGCATGTTCAGCTTCACCAGACTGAACCGTAAGAGTTTCCCAGACACACAGACATGTACCCAGGCACCTCCTAGCAGACCGGCATGTTCAGCTTCACCAGACTGAACCGTAAGAGTTTCCCAGACACACAGACATGTACCCAGGCACCTCCTAGCAGACCGGCATGTTCAGCTTCACCAGACTGAACCGTAAGAGTTTCCCAGACACACAGACATGTACCCAGGCACCTCCTAGCAGACCGGCATGTTCAGCTTCACCAGACTGAACCGTAAGAGTTTCCCAGACACACAGACATGTACCCAGGCACCTCCTAGCAGACCGGCATGTTCAGCTTCACCAGACTGAACCGTAAGAGTTCCCCAGACACACAGACATGTACCCAGACACCTCCTAGCAGACCGGCATGTTCAGCTTCACCAGACTGAACCGTAAGAGTTCCCCAGACACACAGACATGTACCCAGGCACCTCCTAGCAGACCGGCATGTTCAGCTTCACCAGACTGAACCGTAAGAGTTCCCCAGACACACAGACATGTACCCAGACACCTCCTAGCAGACCGGCATGTTCAGCTTCACCAGACTGAACCGTAAGAGTTTCCCAAACACACAGACATGTACCCAGACACCTCCTAGCAGACCGGCATGTTCAGCTTCACCAGACTGAACCGTAAGAGTTTCCCAGACACACAGACATGTACCCAGACACCTCCAAGCAGACCGGCATGTTCAGCTTCACCAGACTGAACCGTAAGAGTTTCCCAGACACACAGACATGTACCCAGGCACCTCCTAGCAGACCGGCATGTTCAGCTTCACCAGACTGAACCGTAAGAGTTTCCCAGACACACAGACATGTACCCAGGCACCTCCTAGCAGACCGGCATGTTCAGCTTCACCAGACTGAACCGTAAGAGTTTCCCAGACACACAGACATGTACCCAGGCACCTCCTAGCAGACCGGCATGTTCAGCTTCACCAGACTGAACCGTAAGAGTTTCCCAGACACACAGACATGTACCCAGGCACCTCCTAGCAGACCGGCATGTTCAGCTTCACCAGACTGAACCGTAAGAGTTTCCCAGACACACAGACATGTACCCAGGCACCTCCTAGCAGACCGGCATGTTCAGCTTCACCAGACTGAACCGTAAGAGTTCCCCAGACACACAGACATGTACCCAGACACCTCCTAGCAGACCGGCATGTTCAGCTTCACCAGACTGAACCGTAAGAGTTCCCCAGACACACAGACATGTACCCAGGCACCTCCTAGCAGACCGGCATGTTCAGCTTCACCAGACTGAACCGTAAGAGTTCCCCAGACACACAGACATGTACCCAGACACCTCCTAGCAGACCGGCATGTTCAGCTTCACCAGACTGAACCGTAAGAGTTTCCCAGACACACAGACATGTACCCAGGCACCTCCTAGCAGACCGGCATGTTCAGCTTCACCAGACTGAACCGTAAGAGTTTCCCAGACACACAGACATGTACCCAGGCACCTCCAAGCAGACCGGCATGTTCAGCTTCACCAGACTGAACCGTAAGATTTTCCCAGACACACAGACATGTACCCAGACACCTCCTAGCAGACCGGCATGTTCAGCTTCACCAGACTGAACCGTAAGAGTTTCCCAGACACACAGACATGTACCCAGGCACCTCCTAGCAGACCGGCATGTTCAGCTTCACCAGACTGAACCGTAAGAGTTTCCCAAACACACAGACATGTACCCAGACACCTCCTAGCAGACCGGCATGTTCAGCTTCACCAGACTGAACCGTAAGAGTTTCCCAGACACACAGACATGTACCCAGGCACCTCCTAGCAGACCGGCATGTTCAGCTTCACCAGACTGAACCGTAAGAGTTTCCCAAACACACAGACATGTACCCAGGCACCTCCAAGCAGACCGGCATGTTCAGCTTCACCAGACTGAACCGTAAGAGTTTCCCAAACACACAGACATGTACCCAGACACCTCCTAGCAGACCGGCATGTTCAGCTTCACCAGACTGAACCGTAAGAGTTTCCCAAACACACAGACATGTACCCAGGCACCTCCTAGCAGACCGGCATGTTCAGCTTCACCAGACTGAACCGTAAGAGTTCCCCAGACACACAGACATGTACCCAGACACCTCCTAGCAGACCGGCATGTTCAGCTTCACCAGACTGAACCGTAAGAGTTTCCCAGACACACAGACATGTACCCAGGCACCTCCTAGCAGACCGGCATGTTCAGCTTCACCAGACTGAACCGTAAGAGTTCCCCAGACACACAGACATGTACCCAGGCACCTCCTAGCAGACCGGCATGTTCAGCTTCACCAGACTGAACCGTAAGAGTTTCCCAAACACACAGACATGTACCCAGGCACCTCCAAGCAGACCGGCATGTTCAGCTTCACCAGACTGAACCGTAAGAGTTTCCCAAACACACAGACATGTACCCAGACACCTCCTAGCAGACCGGCATGTTCAGCTTCACCAGACTGAACCGTAAGAGTTTCCCAAACACACAGACATGTACCCAGGCACCTCCTAGCAGACCGGCATGTTCAGCTTCACCAGACTGAACCGTAAGAGTTCCCCAGACACACAGACATGTACCCAGACACCTCCTAGCAGACCGGCATGTTCAGCTTCACCAGACTGAACCGTAAGAGTTTCCCAGACACACAGACATGTACCCAGGCACCTCCTAGCAGACCGGCATGTTCAGCTTCACCAGACTGAACCGTAAGAGTTCCCCAGACACACAGACATGTACCCAGACACCTCCTAGCAGACCGGCATGTTCAGCTTCACCAGACTGAACCGTAAGAGTTTCCCAGACACACAGACATGTACCCAGGCACCTCCTAGCAGACCGGCATGTTCAGCTTCACCAGACTGAACCGTAAGAGTTCCCCAGACACACAGACATGTACCCAGACACCTCCTAGCAGACCGGCATGTTCAGCTTCACCAGACTGAACCGTAAGAGTTTCCCAAACACACAGACATGTACCCAGACACCTCCTAGCAGACCGGCATGTTCAGCTTCACCAGACTGAACCGTAAGAGTTCCCCAGACACACAGACATGTACCCAGACACCTCCTAGCAGACCGGCATGTTCAGCTTCACCAGACTGAACCGTAAGAGTTCCCCAGACACACAGACATGTACCCAGACACCTCCTAGCAGACCGGCATGTTCAGCTTCACCAGACTGAACCGTAAGAGTTTCCCAAACACACAGACATGTACCCAGACACCTCCTAGCAGACCGGCATGTTCAGCTTCACCAGACTGAACCGTAAGAGTTCCCCAGACACACAGACATGTACCCAGACACCTCCTAGCAGACCGGCATGTTCAGCTTCACCAGACTGAACCGTAAGAGTTCCCCAGACACACAGACATGTACCCAGACACCTCCTAGCAGACCGGCATGTTCAGCTTCACCAGACTGAACCGTAAGAGTTCCCCAGACACACAGACATGTACCCAGACACCTCCTAGCAGACCGGCATGTTCAGCTTCACCAGACTGAACCGTAAGAGTTCCCCAGACACACAGACATGTACCCAGACACCTCCTAGCAGACCGGCATGTTCAGCTTCACCAGACTGAACCGTAAGAGTTCCCCAGACACACAGACATGTACCCAGACACCTCCTAGCAGACCGGCATGTTCAGCTTCACCAGACTGAACCGTAAGAGTTCCCCAGACACACAGACATGTACCCAGACACCTCCTAGCAGACCGGCATGTTCAGCTTCACCAGACTGAACCGTAAGAGTTCCCCAGACACACAGACATGTACCCAGACACCTCCTAGCAGACCGGCATGTTCAGCTTCACCAGACTGAACCGTAAGAGTTCCCCAGACACACAGACATGTACCCAGACACCTCCTAGCAGACCGGCATGTTCAGCTTCACCAGACTGAACCGTAAGAGTTCCCCAGACACACAGACATGTACCCAGACACCTCCTAGCAGACCGGCATGTTCAGCTTCACCAGACTGAACCGTAAGAGTTCCCCAGACACACAGACATGTACCCAGACACCTCCTAGCAGACCGGCATGTTCAGCTTCACCAGACTGAACCGTAAGAGTTCCCCAGACACACAGACATGTACCCAGGCACCTCCTAGCAGACCGGCATGTTCAGCTTCACCAGACTGAACCGTAAGAGTTTCCCAGACACACAGACATGTACCCAGACACCTCCTAGCAGACCGGCATGTTCAGCTTCACCAGACTGAACCGTAAGAGTTTCCCAGACACACAGACATGTACCCAGGCACCTCCTAGCAGACCGGCATGTTCAGCTTCACCAGACTGAACCGTAAGAGTTCCCCAGACACACAGACATGTACCCAGACACCTCCAAGCAGACCGGCATGTTCAGCTTCACCAGACTGAACCGTAAGAGTTCCCCAGACACACAGACATGTACCCAGACACCTCCTAGCAGACCGGCATGTTCAGCTTCACCAGACTGAACCGTAAGAGTTCCCCAGACACACAGACATGTACCCAGACACCTCCTAGCAGACCGGCATGTTCAGCTTCACCAGACTGAACCGTAAGAGTTCCCCAGACACACAGACATGTACCCAGACACCTCCAAGCAGACCGGCATGTTCAGCTTCACCAGACTGAACCGTAAGAGTTCCCCAGACACACAGACATGTACCCAGACACCTCCTAGCAGACCGGCATGTTCAGCTTCACCAGACTGAACCGTAAGAGTTCCCCAGACACACAGACATGTACCCAGACACCTCCTAGCAGACCGGCATGTTCAGCTTCACCAGACTGAACCGTAAGAGTTTCCCAAACACACAGACATGTACCCAGGCACCTCCTAGCAGACCGGCATGTTCAGCTTCACCAGACTGAACCGTAAGAGTTTCCCAGACACACAGACATGTACCCAGGCACCTCCTAGCAGACCGGCATGTTCAGCTTCACCAGACTGAACCGTAAGAGTTTCCCAAACACACAGACATGTACCCAGACACCTCCTAGCAGACCGGCATGTTCAGCTTCACCAGACTGAACCGTAAGAGTTCCCCAGACACACAGACATGTACCCAGACACCTCCTAGCAGACCGGCATGTTCAGCTTCACCAGACTGAACCGTAAGAGTTCCCCAGACACACAGACATGTACCCAGACACCTCCTAGCAGACCGGCATGTTCAGCTTCACCAGACTGAACCGTAAGAGTTCCCCAGACACACAGACATGTACCCAGACACCTCCTAGCAGACCGGCATGTTCAGCTTCACCAGACTGAACCGTAAGAGTTCCCCAGACACACAGACATGTACCCAGGCACCTCCTAGCAGACCGGCATGTTCAGCTTCACCAGACTGAACTGTAAGAGTTCCCCAGACACACAGACATGTACCCAGACACCTCCTAGCAGACCGGCATGTTCAGCTTCACCAGACTGAACCGTAAGAGTTCCCCAGACACACAGACATGTACCCAGACACCTCCTAGCAGACCGGCATGTTCAGCTTCACCAGACTGAACCGTAAGAGTTCCCCAGACACACAGACATGTACCCAGACACCTCCTAGCAGACCGGCATGTTCAGCTTCACCAGACTGAACCGTAAGAGTTCCCCAGACACACAGACATGTACCCAGACACCTCCAAGCAGACCGGCATGTTCAGCTTCACCAGACTGAACCGTAAGAGTTCCCCAGACACACAGACATGTACCCAGGCACCTCCTAGCAGACCGGCATGTTCAGCTTCACAGGACTGAACCGTAAGAGTTTCCCAAACACACAGACATGTACCCAGGCACCTCCTAGCAGACCGGCATGTTCAGCTTCACCAGACTGAACCGTAAGAGTTCCCCAGACACACAGACATGTACCCAGGCACCTCCTAGCAGACCGGCATGTTCAGCTTCACCAGACTGAACCGTAAGAGTTCCCCAGACACACAGACATGTACCCAGGCACCTCCTAGCAGACCGGCATGTTCAGCTTCACCAGACTGAACCGTAAGAGTTCCCCAGACACACAGACATGTACCCAGACACCTCCTAGCAGACCGGCATGTTCAGCTTCACCAGACTGAACTGTAAGAGTTCCCCAGACACACAGACATGTACCCAGACACCTCCTAGCAGACCGGCATGTTCAGCTTCACCAGACTGAACCGTAAGAGTTCCCCAGACACACAGACATGTACCCAGACACCTCCTAGCAGACCGGCATGTTCAGCTTCACCAGACTGAACCGTAAGAGTTCCCCAGACACACAGACATGTACCCAGACACCTCCTAGCAGACCGGCATGTTCAGCTTCACCAGACTGAACCGTAAGAGTTTCCCAAACACACAGACATGTACCCAGACACCTCCTAGCAGACCGGCATGTTCAGCTTCACCAGACTGAACCGTAAGAGTTTCCCAAACACACAGACATGTACCCAGACACCTCCTAGCAGACCGGCATGTTCAGCTTCACCAGACTGAACCGTAAGAGTTCCCCAGACACACAGACATGTACCCAGACACCTCCTAGCAGACCGGCATGTTCAGCTTCACCAGACTGAACCGTAAGAGTTCCCCAGACACACAGACATGTACCCAGACACCTCCTAGCAGACCGGCATGTTCAGCTTCACCAGACTGAACCGTAAGAGTTCCCCAGACACACAGACATGTACCCAGGCACCTCCTAGCAGACCGGCATGTTCAGCTTCACCAGACTGAACCGTAAGAGTTCCCCAGACACACAGACATGTACCCAGACACCTCCTAGCAGACCGGCATGTTCAGCTTCACCAGACTGAACCGTAAGAGTTCCCCAGACACACAGACATGTACCCAGACACCTCCTAGCAGACCGGCATGTTCAGCTTCACCAGACTGAACCGTAAGAGTTCCCCAGACACACAGACATGTACCCAGACACCTCCTAGCAGACCGGCATGTTCAGCTTCACCAGACTGAACCGTAAGAGTTCCCCAGACACACAGACATGTACCCAGGCACCTCCTAGCAGACCGGCATGTTCAGCTTCACCAGACTGAACCGTAAGAGTTCCCCAGACACACAGACATGTACCCAGACACCTCCTAGCAGACCGGCATGTTCAGCTTCACCAGACTGAACCGTAAGAGTTCCCCAGACACACAGACATGTACCCAGACACCTCCTAGCAGACCGGCATGTTCAGCTTCACCAGACTGAACCGTAAGAGTTCCCCAGACACACAGACATGTACCCAGACACCTCCAAGCAGACCGGCATGTTCAGCTTCACCAGACTGAACCGTAAGAGTTTCCCAAACACACAGACATGTACCCAGACACCTCCTAGCAGACCGGCATGTTCAGCTTCACCAGACTGAACCGTAAGAGTTTCCCAAACACACAGACATGTACCCAGGCACCTCCTAGCAGACCGGCATGTTCAGCTTCACCAGACTGAACCGTAAGAGTTTCCCAAACACACAGACATGTACCCAGGCACCTCCTAGCAGACCGGCATGTTCAGCTTCACCAGACTGAACCGTAAGAGTTTCCCAGACACACAGACATGTACCCAGACACCTCCTAGCAGACCGGTCATAACCTGTAATCACACTTCTTTTTGACCTGTGTTTTTGTTGTTGCTAAAATATGAAACGATGCCCCGGGCAGAATGAGACTGGCGCTTGTCGGACACGACTGAGTTTTTAATGGAATTTTCCCAGTAAGTTACAGAAACATCCACGCTCAACTACACACACAGATCCTCACACACAGATACAATTCTACAAGTTACATATTTTTCCTCTCTCCCTCTCTCCCTACAGTCTACAGCTAAGCAGATTGATTACATGATCAACATAGACAGTTGACTGTAAATTTTAATAACATTCCCTCTCTTTCTCCCTCTCCTGTCTCCCTCCTCCCTCTCCTGTCTCTCTCTCCTTCCTCCCTCTTTCTCCCTCTCCTTCCTCCCTCCCTCTCCTTTCTCCCTCTCCTTTCTCCCTCTCCTTTCTCCCTCTTCTTTCTCCCTCTCTTTCTCCCTCTCCTTCCTCCCTCCCTCTCGTTCTCCCTCTCCTTTCTCCCTCTCCTTCCTTCCTCCTCTCGTTCTCCCTCTCCTTCCTCCCTACAGCTAAGCAGGTGCAGTACATGATTAAGGAGAAGCATGTCTACCTGATGGCCAGCGGTCGTATCAACATGTGTGGCCTCACCTCCAAGAACATCGACTATGTCGCAGAGTCCATCCATGAGACAGTGTCCAAGGTCCAGTAAGGCCCCGCCCTCCGCATCCAGCTGCTTCCTGTCCACCACAGGAAGTACTGTTAATTGTCACGTGTGGTCTCGTCAAGCACCCCCTTCTGTGACAACACACCCTTTCTCTATAAGCAGTGCTCTAACCGTCTATTGGTTGTCAAATTTAGAAGAGCGACGATATGACACGTGTTCACGGCAATCAATGTTAATGATCAACAGTATAACTGGTTTCTGTCCATCTTCTCTCCTCCTCAGATTACTGAGACATCTTTAAACAATCTGAACGCAGACCTCTAGTCGAAGTATTTCACTCTTCTGGCGATCGTTATGTTGCCTTTTATTTATTTTATTGTGCCATTTCCGGTTTTGAAAATGTAGAAAAGATGACTGTGTGCACTTTGGATTTAAAAAAATGTTTCAGAGTTTGTGTAAAATGAATTCTACATACGAGCCCCCAGACCTCCTATCTACAGACGACCACAATGCTTCTGAACGTCTTTTATAATAGAACTGGTTCCATTTAACAATCGCAACATTCTAGAACGTGTGAAATGGTGCATTGTGGATCAAATGCTCTGTGATGTCATGTGACAGGCTTGAAAGGTTCTTTACAGTTCATGCATGTGCCGCCTATAGGTCAAACGTTAACAGGAAATGCCCTCTGATAGGGTAATATGACCTTTTCTCAACCTTTGAGCAGCTATATGCAGATATGTCCTATAGGAAAAGCACATACCACTACTGTGGTAATAGTTGAACCACTTAAATGTCTGTGGCTTAGGTTCTGTGTTCGGCATGTACTTGGTGTTAAAAGACTCGTATTCATAATAATGCTGCTTATGAAGGAGTGTTATAACCTCCGCCTTTAACGGTGATGTGTTTGTTTTGATGTTTTGTTCACTGTACACATACAGTTGGTCTTCCAACACACAGCCTCACGCCGTTATATTGCCATGGTTATATTGACATCCTGTCTGTACATTTCAGACAGCTAATAATAAATGATGAATCGTGTACTGAACTGAATGTCATTTCTCCTTTTTTCTCTACCTGTGTACATGGCTGTTTTTAATATAGTTATAAAAGATTAAACACTGCCGACGAACGGTTCAAAGCACCGGTCGGCTGACTGGTCGACCTACTGCCTCTGACCACAGAATATCAGCCGCCATTTTCTGTTTTAATTTCCCAAAAAGATTCTCCATGTTGAATTGCCACCGTTCATCTACATCCAGCAGGTCATTTACTGAGCACAGATGTGTTTTGAGTATTTTATTAGGATCCCCATTACCTGTTGTGAAAGCAGCAGCGCCTCTTCCTGGGGGACACTGTGGGGGACACACTGTGGGGGACACACTGTGGGGGACACACTGTGTGGGGGACTCTGTGGGGGACACTGTGGGGGACTCTGTGGGGGACACTGTGGGGGACACTGTGGGGGACACTGTGGGGGACACTGTGGGGGACACTGTGGGGGACACTGTGGGGGACTCTGTGGGTACTCTGTGGGGGACACAATCCCAGACACCCCGAATCCCTTCACCAACTATTGAAACATTGTTAATGATAATATTTTGTGCAAATTGTTATATGAGAGTTGACTTGGAATTCCCCAGAAATACACCAAGGGATTTTTGCTACTGAGTCCCACAGTGGTGATGTTCCTTATGGTGTGATTTGTCCTTAAGACATTAGTAATAACTATGGCCCAGAGTTTTTCCTAACCCGACAAGAAGAAAACTCCGGGCCCTGCATAATAACTGTCAGCAACTGGAATAAACAAAAACATTATTGTTCGAAGTCTGAACACTAAAAAGTCAGACAGCTGAAACTTGTGAATCTTTTTAATTCTGTACATTTTTTTAATGCAAAAATCTGAGGGGTTTTCCCCTGTTAAAATGCCCAGAGTTAATTTACCCATAAAGTCATTATAAACTCTATCTACAATACATCGCTCATATATGCATTTCTCTTCTATAAAAAGATATATCTCTGTATTACGTTCTGTGTAGGTGTCACTCTCTCCCCATACACCAGTGGTCTCCAGTCCTGACGATCTGTCCAATTGATCCATTTCAGTTTAGGACCTTTTTTGAGACAAATAGCACTTTAAAAATGCATTGTGTTAAAATACCTCCATATAGATGTTGCTGACAAGCACAGATTTAGAATCAGCTTCCCCTCCCCAAATCCTAGCCCAAACCATTGAGGTGAAAAACAAGAAAACTGACCTTAAATCAAGTCTCATCCTACTCCAGTTAAAAACAGGGCCATTGTGTCTGAGAAGAGGATGAGGGTTCTGATTGGCTGTTGCCTCTACTCCCATGCAGCATAGTGAGTCAGCACTTTTTCCTGTTTTCCAAGGAAGGATGCTCTTCTCTCCTCCTCACTGACCAATGACAGGAGCCACAGCGCATCACTCCCCCTTTACCCTTTCTCTCCATCCCTCACGTTTCCCTTTTCTCCCAGCCCCCCGTCCTCTGTCTCTCCTCCCCTCCCTCCCTCCCTCTAGCCCCCCCGTCCTCTATGCCTCTCCTCCTCTCCCTCCCTCCTCTCTCTATCCCTCTCGCCCCCCGTCCTCTATGCCTCTCCTCCTCTCCCTCCCTCCTCTCTCTATCCCTCTCGCCCCCTGTCCTCTATGCCCCCCCCCTCCCTCCTCCCCTCCCTCCTCTCTCTCCCTCTAGCCCCCCGTCCTCTATGCCTCTCCTCCCCTCCCTCTCTCCTCCCCTCCCTCCTCTCTCTCCCTCTAGCCCCCCGTCCTCTATGCCTCTCCTCCCCTCCCTCTCTCCTCCCCTCCCTCCTCTCTCTCCCTCTAGCCCCCCGTCCTCTATGCCTCTCCTCCCCTCCCTCTCTCCTCCCCTCCCTCCTCTCTCTCTCTCCCTCTAGCCCCCCATCTTCTATGCCTCTCCTCCCATCCCTCCTCCCTCTACCCCTCTCCCCTTCGTCCTCCCCCCTTTCTCTCCTCCCCCATCGTTCTCCCCCCACTGTGGTGCAGTGGCACAAACCTGAATCGGCACAAACCCAGTCAGAGCAGAGACACGTGGTCTTAACCCAGAGAGAGAGAGAAACATGGGTCTTATGGTACAGCTTGTCAGATCAAATAAGAAATGTATTCTCTACAACAAGATGTTTCCTAATGGCATATCCTACATTAGTAGCGTCTTTTGAATGTGTCCCGTTCACAACTGTGTAAAAGAGTTTCAGTATTGCTCATATACATAATTTGGAAGAGACTGGTCCGTTCTTGTGACTGGTCAGTTCTCATACCCACCGTTTGAGGAAGTTGAGATAACAGTCGGGCTGAGAGAATAGAGGTCTACATGGTGCTCAGCCAGTACCTAAAACATGCAGATTGAAGACTTTCTTTTTAGTAAGGCATTCAAACCCCAAACCATCTCAAGTACTTTTAAACCCCTTACACCACTATAGCATGAGCCCATTCTGACAAGTCAACTTCTGGGTGAATCCTAAATAGAATTTTCACTTAGTCTCCCATTGATATCAATGCATGAAAATCCACTCAAGTGAACGTTAGGATTCCCCCGTTAGACAGTAGAGAGGAACGAGGACAGAAGAGAATAGTAATAAACATTCACTATCAAATAACACAAGTGATACAGCATCCATAAAACCACCTGAAGAAGGAATGGATGAGCTCTTTATAATGGCGCATGGTGAATATTCTTCTGTGCATTGATGATATCTACATAGTCTTTGGTTTCCTTGTCACAGCTCCAACAGGGCCAATTCAATTATTTTGTAAGGAGGGAGGGGGGGGGGGGGGGGGGGGGGGGTGAATTAAATTGGGACAGTGGCTTAAACCAAAAACCTCCTCTCTTCTCCTGACATCCTTTGTCTTCAAATCCATTAGCCTGGTTCCTCTCTAGGTTTCTTCCTAGGTTTTGGCCTTTCTAGGGAGTTTTTCCTAGCCACCGTGCTTCTACAGCTGCATTGCTTGCTGTTTGGGGTTTTAGGCTGGGTTTCTGTACAGCACTTTGAGATATCAGCTGATGTACGAAGGGCTTTATAAATACATTTGATTTGATTAGCCACTTCGACATGAAACATTCAAGAAAAAAAGAAAAAACCCCAGGTTCATGATGACATGGTAGCTTCCGTCCCGCTGGTTCAGGTAGTTCCTCCCATTTGGTTCGGTCTAAGATCAGAGACTGTGGGGGTGTTAGGGGGAGATGAGGTCTATCTTTTCTATGTGCTGTTATCTCCTTCTGTTTCCCTTTAGAATGTCTGTTGGTGGGGACATCTGAGAGTGGTCAACTAGTGACTGGAACGTCTGACAAACGTTGCAGAAACGTCTGACAAACGATCAAAAAGAGGAAGGAAATAGGCTGTTGATGATAGTGTGAGTTAGTCCATATACACACACACACACACACAACACACACACACTGCTAGGTCTTGACCAGCGGCTGCTCTGATGTCTCCTCAGGTGTCTTGTCTCCTTCCCGAGACTTTTTCCTCTTCTTGTGACCTGAGGAGAAATAAATGTGCATTTCATTGAAAAACATATATACATTTACAAATATATATATATATTGACACATATAGATATTAAATTGAAAAAAATGTATAGATTTAACAGAGAAAAACCATGTATGGAAAAAATACATCAAACTGAAACATTATACATTTTTATTTAAAAAAATGTACATTTAATTGAAAAATATCAACATTTTAATTGAAATAAATATACATTTAACTGGAAAATATATACATATAAATTGAAAAAAAGTATATGCATTTCATTAATACTATTAATTGTGAATCAATGAATTGGACAACGACAATGTCATTACAACTACTTTGTAAATGGCATTTAGGTCACTACTTCTGACCGGGCTTTTATTGCTTATTTCCTGCAATGTGTTGTGATTTTGGTCCAGTTTCAGCCTTTTACTGAAATGAGAGAGACCATTCTGCTGCTCTTTGGCTCAGGGAGGGACCACGTGTGGGGGGGGGGGGGGGGGGGTTAGGACAGTCATTTAGTTAAAGTAGCTCTGTGATACTGAGCAGAGAAACACTCAGTCTGCATCCCAACTGGCACACTGTTCCCTATTAAGTGCGCTACTTTTGAACAGGACCCACAGAGCTTTGGGAATGGGGTGCCACTTGGGAGGCTCACTTAACATTCATTCTCCATAGCTCATTCAGCAGTGGGCCAGTCGAGAGAGAAGAGAGGAATACACTAGTTGGCTCTCCTATGTGAGTGTTAGAGGGAGAGAGAGAGAGAGGGAGAGAGGGAGAGAGAGAGAGAGGGAGAGAGAGAGAGGGGGGGAGAGGGAGAGAGAGAGAGAGGGGGGGAGAGGGAGAGAGAGAGAGAGGGAGAGAGAGAGAGAGGGGGGGAGAGGGAGAGAGAGAGAGAGGGAGAGAGAGAGGGAGATTTTGTGGAGGTCAGAGTGATGGGCCAGAGTGGTACACACACACTGGGAGGGGCCAGGGTTTCTGTTAGGGGGGCCTCAAGAGAAAATACTCTTGGCAGAGGGAGGCAGGGCCCAATGAATGTCTGGTTGCTAGGACACAGCTGTTCATGGAGCAGAGGTGCAGGGAAAGAGAAAGGCTCAGGATTTAGACTGTTACTAAGGGTGCATCCCAAATGGCACTTTACTCCCTATTTAGTGCACTACTTTTGACCAGGACCCATGGGAATGAAGTGCCATTTGGGACGTATCCTAACATGACAAAGTGACCGGTGGAGGGGACACACGGCGTGGGGTTGTTGGGTTTGTGCCTTCACAGTGGCTGGGTTGAGATTTAAATGGTTGTATGTGTGTGTGGGCAATTGGATTGTCACACAGGTGTTAGAATGCAAGAGAGTAAAGGTGTGTGTGTATTTGTGTGTATGCATGCTTGTGTGCGTGTGTACTGGATGTTGTGTATGTTGTGTGTGTGACTCACTGAGTTTGAGCAGTAGTTTCTTGCCCAGTGTGTCCTCTGATCCACTCAGAGACAGAGTACTGATGAAAGAGGAGGGGGCGTCCGTTTCTATAGCAACAGAGGCTGTGTCTGAGAGAGAGAGAGAGAGAGAGAGAGAGTTATCAATCTCCATAGTAAACTGTGGATGTTGTTTCTGTGTTAAATGTCTTCCCTCATCACCAACATCCTCCTTATTCTCCAGTCTTCCATCCCACTCCTTTGTTCCTCCCTGTATTCTCTTACCATTGGTGCCGTCCCTCTCTGAGTTCTCCTCTCTGATGTACGAGATCTCATCCATCCTGAGGAAAACGGAGTCACTGGGGCTGTTCTGACCGTCTGATTTACTGCCTGTATGGAGAGACAGGACAGTTATGAAACACACAGTCACTGGGGCTGTTCTGACCGTCTGATTTACTGCCTGTAGGGAGAGACAGGACAGTTATGATACACACAGTCACTGGGGCTGTTCTGACCGTCTGATTTACTGCCTGTAGGGAGAGACAGGACAGTTATGATACACACAGTCACTGGGGCTGTTCTGACCGTCTGATTTACTGCCTGTAGGGAGAGACAGGACAGTTATGATACACACAGTCACTGGGGCTGTTCTGACCGTCTGATTTACTGCCTGTAGGGGAGTAATCAAAGGGAGTAAGTCTATTCTCTCTCTACCTCCCTCCTCCAGTATGGTTGACTTACGGACGATGCGGTTCTTCTCGTTGAGCAGAGAGGTGCTGTGTGGGACGGAGGACTGCTGTCCTCTGGTTCTGGCCGAGCTGGGCCGGGTCTCTCTGGGGGGGAGGAGGTGGTCTCCACTCTGCTCCGGGACAGGGAGGTCGGGAGTGTTCCCGTCTGTGGGCCGGGCGTCTGTGTCGGGGGTCTGGGGGGAGCTGTCCATCAGAGTGGCTGTCAGGGCATTCTGGTAGTGGCTACGGGTGATCTGGGGTTTAGAAGTCGAAGGTCAAAGAAAGGTCGTAGGTCATAAATAGTCATAGGTCGAAGTTAGAGGCTGTACTGTACCACAGCTCTGACTAAGCTACTAGGTTGAATCACAAATTACACACTTTTTCCTATGAAGTGCACTACTTTTGACCAAGGACCATAGGACTATGTATAAAGTAGTGCACTGTATAAAGAATAGGGTGCTATTTGGGACCTTTATTATTAATTTATTTTATTTGACCTCCTTTCTCTCCCAAATTCAATTACAATCTTGTCTCATCACTGCAACTCCCCAACGGGCTCGGTAGAGGCGAAGGTCAAGTCATGTGTCCTCCAAAACATGACCCGCCAAACCGCGCTTCTTAAGGCCTACCTTAATGACCTGCAGGTGTGTGAGCTGCCTAACAGAGTAGTCAGGCAGGTAGACGCTCCCCCCTCCGTTGAGTTGGCCCAGACTGCCCCCATACAGCATAGAGTCAGACCGGTCCAGACCACTGCTACGGGAGGGGGATCTGTGGACTGAATCATACAGGATGGTAATGAGTCAGACAGGGATGAGATAGTGTTCTACCCCTCTCTGGTCTATGCAATGGGACAGTCCAGATAATGTATGTGTAATCTGTTATGTTTCTCATGAAACGTTTTGCTTTCTTTGAGCTTGTAATGTGCACAGGCTGTTTCTCAATATTCACGTGTTAATGTTTGTGAGTGAGTGAGTGAGTGAGTGAGTGAGCGAGCGAGCGAGTGAGTGAGTGATGAGCCAGTTACCTGTGGGCATGATGGCAGGCACCCCGTAGTAGGCGAACGCTCCGTTCTCAAACCTCAGAGCCTCTTTACCAAACTCCACCTCCACACGACCCTGGACACACAGGACAGAGAAATGGTCAAGTTCCCTGATTTGTGTCTAAGCCATATTCTAGATATTCCAAGCTATATCTAAAACCAGGGTTGTTGTAGCAGTCAGCACCTCTACCTGCAGCACAGGTGAATCCAGGTTAAAGCTATAATCCCTTATTGATTTCCCTTGTTAAATCTACTTTAATCAGTGTAGATGAAGGGGAGGAGACGGGTTAAAGAAGGATTTTTAAGAATTGAGACATGGACTGTGAATGTGTGCCGTTCAGAGGGTGAATGGGCAAGACGACATAGTTAAGTGCCTTTGAACGGGTAGTACAGTAGGCGCCAGGCGCACCGGTTTGAGTAAGTCAAGAACTGCAACGCTGCTGGGTTTTTCACGCTCAACAGTTCCGGTGTGTATCAAGAATGTTCCACCACCAAAAGGACTTCCAGCCAACTGTGGGAAGTACTGGAGTCAACATGGACCAGCATCCCTGTGGAACGCTTTCGACCCCTCGTACATGCCTCGATGAATTGAGGCTGTTCTGAGGGCAAAAGGAGGTGTAACTCAATATTAGCAAGGTGTTCCTATTGATTTGTCCACTCGGTGTCTCTCTGTGTGGGATCGAATCCTTCTCTGCTTTGACACACTTATCTCCTCACTGTCCTGTCTGTTCTCTACTCTCCTATCAATAACATACATCAAATCAATTTGATTTATCGCTAAGGGACAATTATTGCGGGCGTTTATACCTGTAGTAACAGGATGAAGTAGTCAACAGGTTTGTTTCTCTGAAACAGGAAGTGCTGTGGGGCCAGTTTGTTCTTGTCATCGTAGCTCAGCTCCTGGACCACACTGGGGTGTTTAATGAGACGCAGTAAGATCTTCTCTGATAGGTGGGCTGGCTTGAAGGGCTCCACCTCTACGGGAGGGAGGGAGGGAGGGAGGGAGAAAGAGAGTGAGGAATAGAAGAGGTAGGAGGAGAGGGTAGTAAAAGGGGAGAGATGAAAGAGGGATAGAAGAGGTAGGAGGAGAGGGCAGTAAAAGGGGAGAGATGAAAGAGGGATAGAAGAGGTAGGAGGAGAGGGCAGTAAAAGGGGAGAGATGAAAGAGGGATAGAAGAGGTAGGAGGAGAGAGTAGAAAAAGGGGAGAGATGAAAGAGGGATAGAAGAGGTAGGAGGAGAGGGTAGTAAAAGGGGAGAGATGAAAGAGGGATAGAAGAGGTAGGAGGAGAGGGCAGTAAAAGGGAGAGATGAAAGAGGGATAGAGAGGAAGAAATGAGAGAGTCAGTGGAAAAGTAATAAGAAAAAGGTCATTTGTAATAACTGGTAAACATTCTTTACTATTCAATGGGTTGTTTTTTACCAGGCCTCAAATTGAGAACAACTTACTTCCACAGAGAATATATATTTCATTATTTAACACTCAGGAAGTGACCTCACATTGGACAGGAAGTGACATCACAGTGGGCCTACCTGTGGAGAGGAAGCGGTGCGTGGCGAGGAGGAGCTGGGGAGAGATCTTCACCTTCATCTCGTTCTCCGACAGCTTAAAGATGGAGAAGTCCTGCTGCTTCCTCTCATGGTGAGAAACACGACGCTTAGAGCGGTTATCAGCTGTAGAGGGAGACAACACTTAGAGAGGTTATCAGCTGTAGAGGAAGACACAACACTTAGAGAGGTTATCAGCTGTAGAGGAAGACAACACTTAGAGAGGTTATCAGCTGTAGAGGAAGACAACACTTAGAGAGGTTATCAGCTGTAGAGGGAGACAACACTTAGAGAGGTTATCAGCTGTAGAGGGAGACAACACTTAGAGAGGTTATCAGCTGTAGAGGAAGACAACACTTAGAGAGGTTATCAGCTGTAGAGGGAGGCAACACTTAGAGAGGTTATCAGCTGTAGAGGAAGACAAAACACTTACAGAGGTTATCAGCTGTAGATGAAGACAACACTTAGAGAGGTTATCAGCTGTAGAGGAAGACACAACACTTAGAGAGGTTATCAGCTGTAGAGGAAGACAACACTTAGAGAGGTTATCAGCTGTAGAGGAAGACAACACTTAGAGAGGTTATCAGCTGTAGAGGGAGACAACACTTAGAGAGGTTATCAGCTGTAGAGGGAGACAACACTTAGAGGTTATCAGCTGTAGAGGAAGACAACACTTAGAGAGGTTATCAGCTGTAGAGGGAGACAACACTTAGAGAGGTTATCAGCTGTAGAGGGAGACAACACGTAGAGAGGTTATCAGCTGTAGAGGGAGACACAACACTTAGAGGTTATCAGCTGTAGAGGGAGACAACACTTAGAGAGATATCAGCTGTAGAGGAAGACACAACACTTAGAGGTTATCAGCTGTAGAGGAAGACAACACTTAGAGAGGTTATCAGCTGTAGAGGAAGACAACACTTAGAGAGGTTATCAGCTGTAGAGGAAGACAACACTTAGAGAGGTTATCAGCTGTAGAGGAAGACAACACTTAGAGAGGTTATCAGCTGTAGAGGGAGACAACACTTAGAGAGGTTATCAGCTGTAGAGGGAGACAACACTTAGAGAGGTTATCAGCTGTAGAGGGAGACAACACTTAGAGAGGTTATCAGCTGTAGAGGGAGACACAACATTTAGAGAGGTTATCAGCTGTAGAGGGAGACAACACCTAGAGAGGTTATCAGCTGTAGAGGGAGACAACACCTAGAGAGGTTATCAGCAGTAGAGGGAGACAACACCTAGAGAGGTTATCAGCTGTAGAGGGAGACACTTAGAGAGGTTATCAGATGTAGAGGGAGACACAACACTTAGAGAGGTTATCAGCTGTAGAGGGAGACAACACTTAGAGAGGTTATCAGCTGTAGAGGAAGACAACACTTAGAGAGGTTATCAGCTGTAGAGGAAGACACAACACTTAGAGAGGTTATCAGCTGTAGAGGAAGACACAACACTTAGAGGTTATCAGCTGTAGAGGGAGACAGCACTTAGAGAGGTTATCAGCTGTAGAGGGAGACAACACTTAGAGAGGTTATCAGCTGTAGAGGGGGGGACAACACTTAGAGAGGTTATCAGCTGTAGAGGGAGACACAACACTTAGAGAGGTTATCAGCTGTAGAGGGGGACACAACACTTAGAGAGGTTATCAGCTGTAGAGGGAGACAACACCTAGAGAGGTTATCAGCTGTAGAGGGAGACAACACCTAGAGAGGTTATCAGCAGTAGAGGGAGACAACACCTAGAGAGGTTATCAGCTGTAGAGGAGACACAACACTTAGAGAGATTATCAGCTGTAGAGGGAGACACTTAGAGAGGTTATCAGCTGTAGAGGGAGACACTTAGAGAGGTTATCGGGTGCAGAGGACACACTTAGAGAGGTTATCAGCTGTAGAGGGAGACACAACCCTTAGAGAGGTTATCAGCTGTAGAGGGAGACACTTAGAGAGGTTATCAGATATAGAGGGCGACACAACCCTTAGAGAGGTTATCAGCTGTAGAGGGAGATACTTAGAGAGGTTATTGGATGTAGAGGAGACATTTAGAGAGGTTATCAGCTGTAGAGGGAAACACTTAGAGAGTTTATCAGATGTAGAGGAGACACTTAGAGAGGTTATCAGATGTAGGGTGAGACACACACATGGATGGACGCACATGCAGGTGCACATACACACCGACACACACACACATATTGAGAATCAGCAGTATTGTGTGTGTGTGTGTGTGTGCTTGCGTGTGTGTGTGTGTACGTACTGTAGAGGTCAGTCTCGTCCAGTATCTCTGACTTGATGATCTCCTCTATAACGTCCTCCAGGGTCACGATGCCCATGACCTCATAAAAGGGGTCACCCTCACCCTCGTTGTTGACCCGCTGGACGATAGCCAGGTGGGACTTGCCTGGAGAGAGACAGGATATGACATCATAATACTACCCTAACCTGTGGGACATGGAGGGGATAGACTATGTGGGAGGTGAAACTCCAACATAAAACAATGTCATTTTTTAGTACACAAAAGCATGTATGTATTTAAACGTATTTATTCTGGCTGTGTAAAGGGATCTAACTACGTGAATGGGGTCTGAGGTAAGGGGAATAGCAAGAGAGGAAAACCAATTGGTGGAGTCAACAGATCTCCCTTGACATGTTCCTGAGGAGATAAATACACAAACAAAGAAAGGCACTTGTCTTTTCCTACTAACACTGACTTTACTGATAAATACTTTGTTGAGGGAAATGTACTTACTATGACTGTGATGTGGTTGTCTCACCTAGCTGTCATAAGATGAATGCACTAACTGTAAGTCTCTCTGGATCAGAGTGTCTGCTAAATGACTCACTAACTGTAAGTCTCTCTGGATCAGAGTGTCTGCTAAATGACTCACTAACTGTAAGTCTCTCTGGATCAGAGTGTCTGCTAAATGACTCACTAACTGTAAGTCTCTGGATCAGAGTGTCTGCTAAATGACTCACTAACTGTAAGTCTCTCTGGATCAGAGTGTCTGCTAAATGACTCACTAACTGTAAGTCTCTCTGGATCAGAGTGTCTGCTAAATGACTCACTAACTGTAAGTCTCTCTGGATCAGAGTGTCACTGAAACACAAACACACAGACTACATCTACCATGAGGCCACAGGAATAGAAGCAGTTGGCGATCTAGTAGAAACACAAACAGGGGGGTGTATTCATTAGAGCACACCATAGCAACCCATTGCACAACATTTGGAAACGGAATAAAGAACCCTCCCCGTTTTGTTCAGTGTGCTTCCGTTTGGTTTCTAGAGAATACACATCCCTGGGTCATCGCCCAGTGACACACCAATACCCAGGAGGCCCTAGTGACGCCAATCTTCCCAGCAGAGGGATGATGCACAGCTGCACCATATTTCCTATTTAGTGCACCAGGGCCCACAGAGAACGAGAGAGGGAAACAATCAAACTGGGTGCCATTTGGGATGCACAAATGGGGGAGGGGTAACCTCCATGGTAACAGGGGGGTATTATTAGAGACACAGCCAGAGTAAATGGGGAATCGTTTCAGATAAACAGTCTAGTTGATTTGTTAGTTAGATATGGTCTATTTCTGCTACTGTTTGTTGATGTTAAAGGTTCTGTGAGATGGTGATTTAGATGGAAGGAATGGGAGGCTGGTTCATTGTGCTTGTTTGTGAATGAGTGAGGAGAGGAGAAGAAGAGGGAGGAGGAGAATAGAGGGGAGGTAGGGGTTGGAGGGAGTAGGGGGTGGGAGGGGGCGTGCAAGGTGATTGAGTTGTACACTGCTCAGGGCTCCCCCTGGAGAGAGAGGGAGGGGACAGAGAGACTGAGAGAGAGGAAGAGTGAGAGAGACTGCACTGCAGACACCAGCAGCTGAAGATTACATCATCAGCCATTATGTAACACAGTCAACACTTAACACACATCCTTGAACACAGCTGCAGCTACCCTCTCTTTCTCTCACACACACACAGCTGCAGCTCCCCCCCCCAACAGCGTCCACAAGAGATCTATCTCCTTGCTGTTCCTACTGTGCTCCCCTCTCTTCGCCCACTCTGGCTGTGTCTCACTCTGACTGTGTCTCACTCTGACTGGGGGAGAGAGTGAGAAAGAGGGAGAGAGAAAGAAAGAGAGAGAAAGTGAGCGAGAGGAAAAGAGAGAGAGAGAGAGAGAGAGAGAATGAGAGAGAAAGGAAGAGAGAGAGAGAAAGAAAGAGAGCGAGAGGAAAACAGAGAAAGAGAGAGAGAGAGAGAAAGAGAGAGGGAGAGAGAGAATGAGAGAGAAAGGAAAAGAGAGAGAGAAAGGTCTAGCAGCACATTAACAGCTCTTACACACATGCTATTTCAATGTTTGGTTTGATGTGATACTCAGCCTCCACACCTAGTGTCTCTAGGCTTTAGCTTAGCTCCCACACCTAGTGTCTCTAGGCTTTAGCTCAGCTCCCACACCTAGTGTCTCTAGGCTTTAGCTTAGCTCCCACACCTAGTGTCTCTAGGCTTTAGCTCAGCTCCCACACCTAGTGTCTCTAGGCTTTAGCTTAGCTCCCACACCTAGTGTCTCTAGGCTTTAGCTCAGCTCCCACACCTAGTGTCTCTAGGCTTTAGCTTAGCTCCCACACCTAGTGTCTCTAGGCTTTAGCTCAGCTCCCACACCTAGTGTCTCTAGGCTTTAGCTCAGCTCCCACACCTAGTGTCTCTAGGCTTTAGCTCAGCTCCCACACCTAGTGTCTCTAGGCTTTAGCTCAGCTCCCACACCTAGTGTCTCTAGGCTTTAACTCAGCTCCCACACCTAGTGTCTCTAGGCTTTAGCTCAGCTCCCACACCTAGTGTCTCTAGGCTTTAGCTCAGCTCCCACACCTAGTGTCTCTAGGCTTTAGCTCAGCTCCCACACCTAGTGTCTCTAGGCTTTAGCTCAGCTCCCACACCTAGTGTCTCTAGGCTTTAGCTCAGCTCCCACACCTAGTGTCTCTAGGCTTTAGCTCAGCTCCCACACCTAGTGTCTCTAGGCTTTAGCTCAGCTCCCACACCTAGTGTCTCTAGGCTTTAGCTCAGCTCCCACACCTAGTGTCTCTAGGCTTTAGCTCAGTGTTGGAATACACTCTTGTGCACTTGCTTATAAAGGCTACAGACACTGTGGGAGGGAGGGAGTAGTCTGTTGTACTGGCGCTTTGCTGATTTCTGTTTTCACACACACACACACACACACACACACACACACACTGTGGCTGTGTTGAATGCAGCATCACAGAGGACAGATGAAGAGAGCGAGAGGGAGGGAGGGAGGGAAAGAGGTCGAAAGTGTTCTCTGAATATTTAATGTCTTCTCTCTGGGGGGCGGAGCGATGGATGGGTGGAGCGAGAGAGGGGAGGGGGTGTCATGACAGGAAAGGACATTCGAAAGATAACAGCCTTTTATGTCTCTCTCTCTGTCTCTCTGTCACCATGACATTATCATCCCTCTGTCTCTCTGTCAAGCTTGTGCTCTCAATTAAATTCAATTCAAAACGCTCTCTCTTAAACACACACTGTTTTGTTATCTATTCATTTGTGTGGATTATACTGAGTGCTGATCTAGGATCAGGTCCCTCTTGTCCATGTAATCTAATTCATTATGTGATCTAAAAGGAGAAACTGACCCAAGATCAGCACTACTTCTCTGAGATGCTTTATGAATACGGGTCGAGACAGTGTAAACACATACATCTACTGAAGGTGTCCTTCATGTGTTTCTCTAGCACAGCCTCTGCTCGCAACAACATGAGAAACGCTGACACTGCCTTCTTCCCCCATAAACAGACACAGACCACATGGCAACATGGCACCCTGCTATTGGTCAACAGGAGACACACCCACCAAGCCACCTTACCTGCCCATATCATCATAAATTGCCCATAAGGAATAGGCTATATCCAAGGCGGTATTCCAAACGCCACCCTATTCCCTGTGTAGTAGACTATCACTGGGATGGGATGTCCCTGTTAGTCACACTATGGTACAGCGCCTCTTATGAGCAGACAACCGTTGTCTCCACAGAGAGAATCTCACTGAAGTTACTTTATATCACTACAATGACACTGGTTGGCCCGACATGTAAACTGGTGTAGTTTACGGAAATTAACAATAGGAGCTTAAACCAGTGACTCGGCCAAGAAGGGAGAGAGAGGAGGGGGGGCGAGAGAAACGGGGAGAAAGAGAAAGAGTGAGGGGGGGAGTGGGATGGAGCGAAAGAGAGGGGAGGGAGAAAAGGAAAGATAGAGAGAGAGTGAGAGAGAGGGGAGACACAATCATCATACTATCTTTTCTAGAGTTTCTTGGGTGATCTTACTTCCCTCCCCCCCCGCTCCTTACCCTTCTTGAACTCCTCCAGCATGGCGTCCAGTTTGGTGTCGTTGAACACACAGTGCATGGGGTGTTTATAGAACTGTGTTATGGTCTTCAGATGGGTACAGTCATCCGGGTCAACGAACGCCAAGTCCTTCACGAACAGAATATCCACAATGTTCGACCGCAGGTTTTCGAACACCGGGATGCGCGTGTAGCCGCTCTGCATAATCTCCGACATGGTGTTGAAGTCTAGCACCGCTTCCGAGGTGAGCATGAAGCAGTCGGTTAGCGGAGTCAGAACATCTTCTACGGTCTTGGTCCGGAGCTCGAGCGCGCCCTGTATGATGTTGAGCTCCTCTTTAACCAGGTCGTGGTACGGGTCGGTCACGCGCAGCATCTCAAGGAGTTTTTCCCGCGTATAAAAGTTACTGATCTCCTGGTGGAGGATGAAGTCCAGGAGTTTACTGATGGGGTAGGAGATGGGGAAGGAGAGAACCATGAGAAGACGGGTGACCCAGATGGTTTTGGACGCGATGGCCAGGCCGTGCCGCGACGCAACAGAGTGTGGCAGGATCTCCCCAATGAAAAATATCCCAAACGCGCAGATAATGGTGGACAACCAGGTCATCCCCAGGATCTGACACATCCACACTGCGAGCGCCGCGTTGATCAGCGCGTTGCCCAGCAGCAAAGTGCACAGGACGTAGTTACCGTGCCGCCGCACGGACTCGATTTTCCTCGCGTATTTCTGCTCCTTGTCCGTGCCGCTGTTCTGCAAAACCTGGAGTTCCACCGGGTCCAACGCGAGCAGACTGAGGTTCAGGCCACTGAAGAGCGCCGAGAGGGCCAGTAACAGAACCGATACTAACACTTGAAGCCAGAGGTCCGGTTCGGCCCCGCGCTCCACCACGGCGACCCAGAAATCCCGGGTCCGGTAGTGCTCCCATTTGGACCCGTCGAAGGCACAAATCGAATAGTACTTCATCTTCTCTCCCCTGCGCAGGTTCTTAGCCAATACTTCCACCAACACGGAGTTCTGACTCGAAGCGGACTTGAAAGAGCCCAAGATCTCAATATCCGAGCTCCTGGCGTTTTTATCCATGCACATATTCCGCTTCGGGTGGACCTGCCCCTCTCTCCCCGGCCTCGGCTCCTCGATGAATGCTATCCAGGGAGCGGCGTTGGCTCTGGCCCCAGCGGTCCGGTTGAGCCTCTGTGGGGATGAGGCGTAGTAGACCCGCAGCATGAAGCGGGTTCCCTCCGTGGCTTTCAGCACCCCGTCGTCCACGGACAGCTCTCCCCCGGTCTCCTCCGGACGGAAGCCGAGCAGGGCGAGGGACGGGGAGGGGATGAGGCAGAGGGAGAGGAGAGAGAGGAACAGCAGCCGGGCTGGGGAGAAGGGTACCCTGGGGAAGAGGGGGGCGGTTCGGGACCGGGCAGCTACATCTTCCGCAGCCATGATGCAGAGTGAGATTCTCCGCCACACTACAGATGCGAACCGACCGAGTCACGTGGCGGTGGCGCGCTCACACTCCATCTGCCGGTGGTGGGTGGGGGACCAGTTCCTTTACAGCAGCTGCATTTCCCGGTGTTGTTGTTGTTGATGCTGATGATGCTTCTCTACTCTACTACACCATGCAGCTAACGGAGCGGCTGGCTGGACGCCTGTAGTCAAGTCCTTGTTTTGGTGGGCGAGAGAATTCACCAGAATTATGTAGTGACGTAATGCAATTTTGCACGAAGATGCCGGCTACGAATGCCAATAGGCACACGTACTGAGGCACCCGTACTGAGACACACAGAAATAGAACACGGGAAGTTTCCATTCCAGATTGCTTCCCCAGTAATTGTCCAGTGGTAAATATAATAAGACTTCATTATCAGATTCCTTATCAATCCCCCCACTCTGTCTAGCTGTTCTCGCTACACCCAAACTGAATCTGTTTTTGCGCACGGACAAATAGCAGCCTATGCTACTACCTGCACTGCACCTACAAAAACATCATTCCAAAGATGTTTTTGTTCAGTGGGTTTATAATTACGTAAACAGCGTAGTCATCCTACTGGTATGTCTGCCTGTCTCTCTGTTATATTCCCATAACAACACTTTCTGGGCAGACGGAATGGAAACAAAAATAACTGCTGAAAGAATGTCGTGGATCGGATGTGGCTTTTATGAAACTATTCTCTCTCTCCCTCTCACCCTTCTCTCTCTCTCTCTCTGTCTCCCACTCTGCATCTCTTTCTCGCTCGCGCTCTGCCTGTTTCTCTCCCAATTCTCTCTTTATCCTACCTATCTCCCTCATTCGCCCCCCCCCCCCCTTCTCTCATACATGAACAAAAGGCTGAGGAGCAGTATATTGTTGTGTAGAGTTGGCCGAGACACAGCCTGGCTCAGTAAACAGCTCTCCCTGATCAGCGCCAAGGCCAGGACTCTTTCAGACACACAGACCATGCTCAGAATGGTGATTATGCCTCCAGACTACACAAAGGTTCTATATAGAACCAAAAAGGGTTATATCGTTTGCTTCATGTATGGAACCCCTAAAAGTTCCATAGAGAACCCCAAATAACCCCTTTTTCTAAGAGCATACCTAGAACCAGTACCTGGTATAGTTTGAGGATAACATTAATAATATGTATATTTTTAAAGACATTATGCAAAGTAATCTCATGTGAAGCAATATCATTTTGTGAATTAGGACTATTGGGATTTCAACGTGGATCACGTGTGAGTTGTCTTGTGTGTCGTCATAATATCATGATTGTAATATATCGGCCATAATCTCCAGAAGACGGCGGTATTGTACAACATATATGTGTGCTAACAATAATTCATGATAATCTATCCATCTTTACCTATAACTGATTGAAGCCCTGGTCATAGCTGTAGTAACATCACATATTCTATAGACTCATGATCCATTGTCCTCATAATAAATGACATCACCCAGGTTCCAAAGAAACGTTATGATCAAAAACATTATCACTCATATCGGTAAGTAGCCTACTTTCTGAGGTTTGTTTTTCTAAACATCAAAAATACTCATCTTTCTTTAGATTAGTGGATGGCTACATCTCATTATTTTAATACTCTTTTGAATATTCGATGATGGTTGTTGACGTCAACCGCCTGTGTTCAATGGAAGGACTCTATGCCACTTGCCTCATATCATGAATATGCATAGCCATCTCGAGACAACTGCGATATAAAGTGTTTTTTCTCTAAATTGCGGTGATGTCACGTGTGCTACTTATATCAGCACACTCTAACAACCTAAGCGTTTCAAAATGTCTATTCAATCAAATAAACCTCGCGTAGCACACGGGAGGTTAATAAGCCATTCATTGTTTGTTGTTGACCAAATTCGACACTCATTGACCGACAAAAACAAAAACTCCTTGCTTGGTGTGCGAAACAACGTCACCTGCTGGAGGGAGACCGACTTCCCGCCGAGTCTGGCCTCTCCTTACCTCTTCATCTCTGCCAAAACTGAAGCAAGCCTGCGCTGCAGCCTAACCAGCTTGAAAGTTGCTTAGGTCCTACACCCCACTGAAATGCAAATATTTTATTCACCGGTATGTCTTAATTCAATGTGCAAATGAGAATGTCCGAATAGCGATATTGAACTGAAAGTGTATAGAGATCGGCAACTTTGTAGAGTTTAGGCCTATATTCTTGGGAGCCCACAACTCGCCCTGTAGCGCATAGAATAAACATGGGTAACGTACTTGTTTTACTAAACTCGCTGAGGAAGGCCACCTGATTTCCAAAGCTGGGAAAATGTCAAACCCTCTGAACTTTTTGTCAATATTTAGAGAGCGTCGTTGCATATTAACTGGGCTGGCATAGTCTGTGCAACATCTGTTGGTGTCGGCCACCGTACCTTGTCAACCCACCCGCTTCTGCAGCCAAAATACAGCCGTTCCATTTGACACAATGTTCGGTGTCAAAACTCTCCGAACTGTCTGTCCAGCAGTGTGTAGACGTGGTGCCTCTGTGCTGTGGAAGCCAACTAGGACCCAGAGCCGAACCCAAAGCGCGGCGGCTGGACAGAGAGTGGACATCGGGGGGATCTACCCGCCAATAGCCACGCCGTTTACTCAGAAAGAGGACGTGGACTATCAGAAACTGGATGAAAACCTGCAGAAGTATGCAAAGATTCCTTTCAAAGGTAATTACAATTTACAAAGTATTTTCTGCAATGACTGACTGGTTTGTCCTGGTTCAAGTTGTTGTATTGTCTGTCTTCTTTGCAAATCGAAATAAATTATGAAAATGAAGACGACATGATCAGAAGATAATACATTATTTTGTATGCATATTAGTCTATGTAGTCTAAACATATTGCGTTTCCCGACGAAAGTGTCCTAACAGTAGCCTATAGTCTAATTGTGACAATTAAACCTATATATTGCGTTGAGAAGGTAGTACCGTGGTCGTGTCGGTGGCCTCGTTTGTTAAATAGATTGTCAGCCACTTAATTTGGTTAGGGGCCAGGCCCAGGGGCAAGGTCCGACAGAGGTGCACGTTTGCAGGCAAGGTACAATATATTGGTATAGTCCCCAGTGGAGGGTGTTTGGTGCCCTCTGGCCGATTCCCACGGTCAGTCGCGTTTTCCTGTATACTGACGTTTCAGGGCTAGGCGCTGTTCTTTCACGACTTGGATCAAATCAAAGTTTATTTGTCACGTGCGCCGAATACAACAGGTGTAGTAGACCTTACAGTGAAATGCTTACTTACAGGCTCTAACCAATAGTGCGAAAAAGGTATGTGTGTAGGTAAGTAAAGAAATAACAGTAAAACGACATTTGAAAATAAGAGTAGCGAGGGTTTAAACAGTAGCGAGGCTATATACAGACACCGGTTAGTCAGGCTGATTGAGGTAGTATGTACATGTAGATATGGTTAAAGTGACTATGCATATATGATGAACAGAGAGTAGCAGTAGGGTAGAGGGGTTGGCGGGTGGTGGGACACAATGCAGATAGATAGCCCGGTTAGCCAATGTGCCGGTTGGTCGGGCCAATTGAGGTATTATGTACATGAATGTATAGTTAAAGTGACTATGCATATAAGATAAACAGAGAGTAGCAGCAGCGTAAAAAGAGGGATGGGGGGGACACACACACACACAATGCAAATAGTCCAGGTAGCCATTTGATTACCTGTTCAGGAGTCTTATGGCTTGGAGGTCAAATCTGTTGAGAAGCATTTTTGTCCTAGACTTGGCACTCCGGTACCGCTTGCCATGCGGTAGTAGAGATGGCAGGCAGCTTTGCCCCAGGGATGTACTGGGCCGTACACACAACTCACTGTAGTGCCTTGCAGTCGCAGGCCGAGCAATTGCCGTACCAGGCAGTGATGCTCGGCCTTACAGAGGGTAGTGCGAACAGCCCAGTACATCACTGGGGCTAAGCTGCCTGCCATCCACGACCTCTATACCAGGCGGTATCAGAGGAAGGCCCTAAAAATTGTCAAAGACCCCAGTCACCCCAGTCATAGACTGTTCTCTCTACTACCACATGGCAAGAGGTACCGGAGTGCCAAGTCTAGGACAAAAAGGCTTCTCGACAGTTTTCACCCCAGTTTTTACCCCCAAGCCATAAGATTGATTGGTGCAAACATGATGAAGATGTTCTGTGTTCCAGGTCTGGTGGTGCAGGGCTCTAATGGAGAGTACCCGTACCTGGCGGAGGAGGAGAGGGTAGAGGTGGTGAGGAGGGTCAGACTGGCACTGCCCACAGACAAGCTGGTCATGGCAGGATCCGGATGTGAATGTAAGGCCCTGTGTGAGTCTGTGTGACCGAGAAGGAGACCATGTGACTCTCATTAACGTAACTGACCGATGACCACCTATAGGAACCATATGAAAGATGTCTAACAAATTGTACAGCAAAAATGTGTTCATGTGCGAAGTGTGAATACTGTGATTTTGACTATTTCAGGAGACACTTTACCTCTCAGCCCAGCTATAGAGTTTTAATATCATGCGGTTTTATTGGCTGATAATGGTTGTCCAATAAACCCAATAACACAATCTTTTATTGGGCTGTATAGTCATTGCTACCACATCATGCCCCTGTAATGCCCCAGTGTTAACTACTGAAAGGGATGGCCACTTTCCTATATTGTATAGGTTACAACATGACATTAACATGGTGCACTTAGCCTACCTAGAGATGTTACAACCCAGTACATAGCCAGTAATATAACATTTGAAATGTCTATGTTCTTTTAAAACTTTTAGAGCGTAAAGTTTCCCTCGTTTATTTCCCTTTTGTTTATTATCTACTTCACTTGCTTTGGCAATGTAATGATATGTTTCCCATGCCAATAAAGGCCTTTAATGGAATTGAATAGTGTTGTAAACATGGATCTGAATAAATCTCTTTCTCTCTCTTTTTCTTTTTCTCCCTTTTCTTTCTCTCTCCCATCTCGCTCTCTCCGTCTTTATCCTTTCTTCTCCTTTCTGTCCCTCATTCCTTCTGATCCCTCCCTCCCTCCCTCCCTCCCTCCCTCCCTCCCTCCCTCCCTCTCTCTTTCTTTCATTCTTTTTCTCTCTCTCTGTCTCCCCCTTATCTCTCCTCTCTAACCTTTCCCTCACTCCGATCTCTCCCCCGCACCCTCGCTTTCTCCCCCTCTCTCACCTGCCCCCCCTCAGCCACCAAAGCTACAGTAGTGATGACAGAGAGGATGGCGGGGGCGGGGGCAGACCTGGTTCTCGTGGTAACACCATGCTTCTACAAGGGCATGATGGACAGCAGGGCGCTGGTTCACCACTTCACACAGGTCAGCTGATTTTTCTACTACTTCTACTACTTCTTCTACTACTACTTCTGCTACTTCTACCTCTACTACTACTACTACTACTTCTACTACTACTTCTGCTACTTCTACCTCTACTTCTACTACTACTTCTACTTCTTCTACTACTTCTTCTTCTACTACTACTTCTTCTACTACTTCTTCTTCTACCACTACTTCTTCTACTACTTCTTATTCTACTACTACTTCTTCTTCTTCTTCTACTACTACTACTTCTACTACTACTTCTACTTCTTCTTCTACTACTTCTTCTTCTACTACTACTTCTTCTTCTACTACTACTACTTTTACTACTTCTTCTACTGCTACTTCTTCTTCTTCTACTACTACTACTTCTACTACTACTTCTACTACTACTTCTTCTACTGCTACTACTACTACTTCTACTACTACTTCTACTACTACTTCTTCTCCTGCTACTACTACTGCTACTACTACTACTTTTACTTCTACTGCTACTTCTTCTTCTTCTTCTACTACTACTACTACTACTTCTACTACTACTTCTACTACTACTTCTTCTACTGCTACTACTACTACTTCTACTACTACTACTTCTACTACTACTTCTACTACTACTACTACTACTTCTACTACTACTACTACTACTACTACTTCTTCTACTGCTACTACTACTACTTCTACTACTTCTACTACTACTTCTTCTACTGCTACTACTACTACTTCTACTACTACTACTACTACTTCTACTACTACTTCTACTACTACTTCTTCTACTGCTACTACTACTGCTACTACTACTACTTCTACTTCTTCTACTACTACTTCTGCTACTTCTGCTACTACTACTACTTCTGCTACTACTACTACTTCTTCTGCTACTTCTACTTCTACTACTACTACTACTTTTGCTACTTCTACTACTACTTCTACTTCTACTACTACTTCTGCTACTTCTACTTCTGCTACTTCTACTACTTTTACTATTCTTCTGTTATTTCTGCTACTTCTACTACTACTACTACTACTACTACTTCTACTACTACTACTACTACTACTACTTCTACTACTACTACTTGTACTTCTACTACTTCTTCTTCTCCTCTTCTTATTCTTCACACAAAACAGCTGTCCTCTCTAATAGAGGTCGACCGATTAATAGGCATGGCCGATTAATTAGGGCCGATTTCAAGTTTTCATAACAACCGGTAATCAGCATTTTTGGATGCCGATTATGGCCAATTACATTGCATTCCACGAGGAAACTGTGTGGCAGGCTGATCACCTGTTACGCGAGTGCAGCAAGGAGCCAAGGTAAGTTGCTAGCTAGCATTAAACTTATCTTATAAAAAACAATCAATCTTAACATAATCACTAGTTAACTACAGATGGTTGATGATATTACTAGGTTAACTAGCTTGTCCTGCGTTGCATATAATCAATGCGGTGCCTGTTAATTTAACATTGAATCACAGCCTACTTCGCCAAACGGGGGATGAATTAACAAAAGCGCATTCGTGGCAAAAAAGCACAATCGTTGCACAAATGTACCTAACCATAAACATCCATGCCTTTGTGTCACTTCTCTTGCGTTCATTGCACACAGAATCAGGGTAGATGCAACAGTTTGGGCCGCTTGGCAAGTCCTCAACTGGCAGCTTCATTAAAAAGTACCCGCAAAACACCAGTCTCAACGTCAACAGTGAAGAGGTGACTCTGGGATGCTGGCCTTCTAGGCAGAGTTGCAAAGAAAAAGCCATATCTTAGACTGGCGAAATAAAATAAAAGATTAAGATGGGCAAAATAACACAGACACTGGACAGAGGAACTCTGCCTAGAAGGCCAGCATCCCGGAGTCGCCTCTTCACTGTTGACATTGAGACTGGTGTTTTGCGGGTTCTTTTTAATGAAGCTGCCAGTTGAGGACTTGTGAGGCGTCTGTTTCTCAAACTAGACACTCTAATGTACTTGTCCTCTTGCTCAGTTGTGCACCGGGGCCTCCCACTCCTCTTTCTATTCTGGTTAGAGTCAGTTTGCGCTGTTTTGTGAAGGGAGTGGTTGTACGTTGTATCAGTTTCTTGGGAATTTCTCACATTCAATGGGCTTCATTTCTCAGAACAAGATTAGACTGATGAGTTTCAGAAGAAAGTTTCTAGCCATTTTGAGCCTGTAATCGAACCCACATGCTGATGCTCCAGACACTCAAATAGTCTAATGAAGGCCATTTTTATTGCTTCTGTAATCAGGACAACAGTTTTCAGCTGTGCTAACATAATTGAAAAAAAGTTTTCTAATGATCAACTAGCCTTTTAAAATGATAACTTGGATTAGCTAACACAACATGCCATTGGAACACAGGAGTGATGGTTGCTGATAATGGGCCTCTGTACGCCTATGTAGATATTCCATAAAACATCAGCCATTTCCAGCTACAATAGTCATTTACAAAGTTGCATCTCTAGGGGCGCTATTTCATTTTTGGATAAAAAACGTTCCCGTTTTAAGTGCGATATTTTGTCACAAAAAGATGCTCGACTATGCATATAAGAAAACAATCTGAAGTTTCAGAATCTGCAAAGATTTTGTCTGTAAGTGCCCCAGAACTCATTCTACAGGCGAAACCAAGATGATACGTGAAACAGGAAATGAGCAGAATTTCTGAAGCTCTGTTTTCTAATGTCTCCTTATATGGCTGTGAATGCAACAGGAATAAGCTTAGACCTTCTGCCGTTTCCCCAAGATGTCGGCAGCATTGTGACGTATTTGTAGGCATATCATTGGAAGATTGGCCATAAGAGACTACATTTTCCAGGGGTCCGCCCGGTGTCCTTTGTCTAAATTTGTGCGTAATCTTCAGGTGCGGGCATTTTCTCCTGGGATTCAGGAGAGAAAGCACACTTCCACGAACGATATATCATCGAAGAGATATGTGAAAAACACCTTGAGGATTGATTCTAAACAACGTTTGCCATGTTTTCAGTCGATATTATGGAGTTAATTTGAAAAAAGTTCGCGTTTTGAGGACTGAATTTTCAGGTTTTTTTGGTAGCCAAATGTGATGTACAAAACGGAGCTATTTCTAATACACAAAGAATCTTTTTGGAAAAACTGAGCATCTGCTATCTAACTGAGAGTCTCCTCATTGAAAACATCTGAAGTTCTTCAAAGGTAAATGATTTTATTTGAAGGCTTTTATGTTTTTGTTGAAATGTTGCGTGCTGGATGCTAACGCTAATGCTAACGCTAAATGCTAACGCTAAATGCTAATGCTAACGCTAAATGCTAACGCTAAATGCTAATGCTAACGCTAAATGCTAACGCTAAATGCTAACGCTAAATGCTAACGCTAAATGCTAACGCTAAATGCTAACGCTAAATGCTAACGCTAAATGCTAACGCTAAATGCTAACGCTAAATGCTAACGCTAGCTAGCTAGCTACTTTTACACAAATGATTGTTTTCCTATGGTTGAGAAGCATATTTTGAAAATCTGAGATGACAGTGTTGTTTACAAAAGGCTAAGCTTGAGAGATGGCATATTTATTTCATTTCATTTGCGATTTTCATGAATAGTTAACGTTGTGTTATGCTAATGAGCTTGCTGATAGATTTACACAATCCTGGAAACAGGGTTTTTTTCATAGCTAAACGTGACGCAGAAAACGGAGCGATTTGTCCTAAACAAATAATCTTTCAGGAAAAACTGAACATTTGCTATCTGAGAGTCTCCTCATTGAAAACATCTGAAGTTCTTCAAAGGTAAATGATTTTATTTGAATGCTTTTCTGTTTTTTTGTGTAAATGTTGCCAGCTGAATGCTAATGCTAAATGCTACGTTAGCCATCAATACTGTTACACAAATGCTTGTTTTGCAATGGTTGAGAAGCATATTTTGAAAATCTGAGATGACAGTGTTGTTAACAAAAGGCTAAGCTTGAGAGCTAGCATATTTATTTCATTTCATTTGCGATTTTCATGAATAGTTAACGTTGCGTTATGGTAATGAGCTTGAGTCTGTATTCACGATCCCGGATCCGGGATGGGGAGATCAGAAAGGTTAACAATGTCTACACTGTATTTCTGATCAATTTGATGTTATTTTAATGGACAAAAAATGTGCTTTTCTTTCAAAAACAAGGACATTTATAAGTGACCCCAAACTTTTGAACGGTAGTGTATACCATATGTCTTAATATTGTAATGAAACAGCAGAGAGCAGGTCTCGAACCTTCGACCTTCTAGCCCGAGGTCCGGCGCGCTATCGACTGTGCCGCAAAAGCATGCTCCAGTGGCAGAGTCGATATCTGCGCTTATAAACCCAGGGTCATTACAAAATATACCATATGTCTTAATATATACCACATGTCTTAATATATACCACATGTCTTAATATATACCACATGTCTTAATATATACCACATACCTTAATATATAATATATACCATATGTCTTAATATATACCATATGTCTTAATATATACCATATGTCTTAATATATTATATATACCATATGTCTTAATTTATACCATATGTCTTAATATATAATATATAGCACATGTCTTAATATATAATATATACCACATGTCTTAATATATAATATATACCACATGTCTTAATATATAATATATACCATATGTCTTAATATATAATATATACCATATGTCTTAATTTATACCATATGTCTTAATATATAATATATACCACATGTCTTAATATATAATATATACCACATGTCTTAATATATAATATATACCATATGTCTTAATATATAATATATACCATATGTCTTAATATATAATATATACCATATGTCTTAATATATAATATATACCATATGTCTTAATTTATACCATATGTCTTAATATATAATATATACCACATGTCTTAATATATAATATATACCACATGTCTTAATATATAATATATACCACATGTCTTAATATATAATATATACCATATGTCTTAATATATAATATATACCATATTTCTTAATATATACCACATGTCTTAATATATAATATATACCATATGTCTTAATATATAATATATACCATATGTCTTAATTTATACCATATGTCTTAATATATAATATATACCACATGTCTTAATATATAATATATACCACATGTCTTAATATATAATATATACCACATGTCTTAATATATAATATATACCATATGTCTTAATATATAATATATACCACATGTCTTAATATATAATATATACCATATGTCTTAATATATAATATATACCATATGTCTTAATATATAATATATACCATATGTCTTAATATATACCATATGTCTTAATATATACCATATTTCTTAATATATACCATATGTCTTAATATATACCATATGTCTTAATATATAATATATACCATATGTCTTAATATATAATATATACCATATGTCTTAATATATAATATATACCATATGTCTTAATATATACCATATGTCTTAATATATAATATATACCATATGTCTTAATATATACCATATGTCTTAATATATAATATATACCATATGTCTTAATATATAATATATACCACATGTCTTAATATATAATATATACCATATGTCTTAATATATAATATATACCATATGTCTTAATATATAATATATACCATATGTCTTAATATATACCATATGTCTTAATATATACCATATTTCTTAATATATACCATATGTCTTAATATATACCATATGTCTTAATATATAATATATACCATATGTCTTAATATATAATATATACCATATGTCTTAATATATACCATATGTCTTAATATATACCATATTTCTTAATATATACCATATGTCTTAATATATACCATATTTCTTAATATATACCATATGTCTTAATATATACCATATTTCTTAATATATACCATATGTCTTAATATAGACCACATACCTTAATATATAATATATACCATATGTCTTAATATATACCATATGTCTTAATATATACCATATTTCTTAATATATACCATATTTCTTAATATATACCACATGTCTTAATATATAATATATACCATATGTCTTAATATATAATATATACCATATGTCTATATATGTACCATATGTCTTAATATATACCATATTTCTTAATATATACCATATGTCTTAATATATACCATATGTCTTAATATATACCATATGTCTTAATATATACCATATTTCTTAATATATACCATATGTCTTAATATAGACCACATACCTTAATATATAATATATACCATATGTCTAATATATACCATATGTCTTAATATGTAATATATACCATATGTCTTAATATAGACCACATACCTTAATATATAATATATACCATATGTCTTAATATATACCAGATGTCTTAATATATAATATATACCATATGTCTTAATATATAATATATACCATATGTCTTAATATATACCATATGTCTTAATATATAATATATACCACATGTCTTAATATATAATATATACCACATGTCTTAATATATAATATATACCACATGTCTTAATATATAATATATACCACATGTCTTAATATATAATATATACCACATGTCTTAATATATAATATATACCACATGTCTTAATATATAATATATACCACATGTCTTAATATATAATATATACCACATGTCTTAATATATAATATATACCACATGTCTTAATATATAATATATACCACATGTCTTAATATATAATATATACCACATGTCTTAATATATAATATATACCACATGTCTTAATATATAATATATACCATATGTCTTCATATATAATATATACCATATGTCTTAATATATACCATATGCTAATTCGTTTGAGGCTATGATTACGCTCCCGCATGCAGGGTGGGTAGTATCAAGAAGTTTATATATAATACATACCTTATGTCTTAATATATACCATATGTCTTAAAACCTCTAGTGACTCCCCGTCCCTCATGCGGGAGCGTAATCATCGACTGACACTAATTAGCATAACGCAACGGACATAAATATTCCTAGAAAATATTCCTATTCATGAAAATCACAAGTGAAATATATTGAGACACAGCTTAGCCTTTTGTTAATCACCCTGTCATCTCAGATTTTCAAAATATGCTTTACAGCCAAAGCTAGACAAGGATTTGTGTAAGTTTATCGATAGCCTAGCATAGCATTTTGTCCAGCTAGCAGCAGGTAACTTGGTCACGGAAATCAGAAAAGCAATCAACTTAAATCGTTTACCTTTGATGAGCTTCGGATGTTTTCACTCACGAGACTCCCAGTTAGATAGCCAATTCCAAAAATATAATTTTTGTAGGCGAAATAGCTCCGTTTGTTCTTCACATTTGGCTGAGAAAAATATTCCAAATTAGCTCCATAATATCGACAGAAACATGGCAAACGTTGTTTAGAATCAATCCTCAAGGTGTTTTTCAAATATCTATTCGATAATATATCTACCGGGACAATTAGTTTTTCAGTAGGACCGATTGGAATAATGGCTACCTCTGTATTTTACGCGAGAATCACTCTGGGAGCCATTAGGTGACCAGTTGCGCAATGTAGCCGCTTACGGGTATTCTTCAACATAAATGCGTAAAACTACGTCACAATGCTGTAGACACCTTGGGGAATACGGAGAAAAAGTCATCTGGTTGATAGTCCATTCACTGCTCAATAGGGACACATTGGAACGCAGCGCTTTCAAAACATGAGGCACCTCCGGATTGGATTTTTCTCAGGCTTTCGCCTGCAACATCAGTTCTGTTATACTCACAGACAATATTTTAACAGTTCTGGAAACTTTAGAGTGTTTTCTATCCTAAGCTGTCAATTATATGCATATTCTAGCATCTGGTCCTGACAACATATCCTGTTTACTACGGGAACGTTATTTTTCCAAAAATGAAAATACTGTCCCCTAGTCACAAAAGGTTCATATATTCCACATGTCTTTAATATACAGTCTGTACCATAGAAATAGAATTCAATAGATACATAATTATTCTGATTCTATGGCCTGGGCCGGGGGGTTGTGTTTGGACCCGGTGTTGTCTCTGTCTCCCCCTGCAGGTGGCAGACAGTAGTCCAGTACCAGTAGTTCTGTACAGTGTCCCGGCTAACACAGGTCTTGACCTCCCTGTTGATGCTGTGGTGAGACTGGCCCAACACCCTAACATTCTGGGACTCAAGGACAGCGGAGGAGACGTGAGTCCTCACACACACACGCACACACACAATTTATTTATTTGATTGATTGATGGATCAGTTACCGACCGTGCTGACTTGTTGCAAGTGATTTGACTGACTGATGGTTGCTAAAAACGTTTTCAGATTTCCCCTGTGGGTTTTCCCACTGTGTGTGTGTGTCGTTCTCTGTTTTTTCTATCCTTTGAACATCGCAGCATTTCATGTTTATTTGGAAACGGTGGTTCATGTCTTGACTGACAAGAGAATAAAACAAAAACAGAGAGGGATGAATATTGCATAGAAAACTCCCTTCATCTCCTCTTTTGAAGTATCTCTTCTCACCTGTCAAAACTCGTTCCTCGTTCCATTCTCTCTCTCTCTCTCTCTCTCTCTCTCTCTCTCTCTCTCTCTCTCTCTGTTTATTTATCAGTAGTTAGTTAGTGATGAGAGTTGTTTGGTACTACTGGCCTACTGCTCCTCCTGACAACAGTCCTCATCCTGACAGCAGGGAGGAGTGATGGGGAGAACATGCTGGCGGCATCCCAAAAGCCACCCTATTCCCTATATAGTGCACTACAGTTGACCAGGGCCTATAGGGACGCACCCCACTGTGTTTCTCTCCTTTTACATCCCTGGGTTTTTCTCCTGTCGTTCCTCAGATCACCAGGATCGCTCTGATCGTTCACAAAACGAAGCCGCAGGATTTTCAGGTTCTGGCGGGTTCCGCTGGGTTCCTTATGGCGGCGTATTCCGTGGGTAAGAACTTAGAACCTGGCACACAGACCCTATAGCTTAGAATCTAGAACCTACGACATAGAATGTAGAATTTAAGAACCACAAACATAGAACCTAGAACTTGGAACTGACATTGACCATCTCAATTCCCTCTCTGGTAATCACTTAGCGTTACATCACATGGTGTAGGGTACTAAACATCACTTCTCTCCTACGCTAGCTAGAACCAACCCACTTTGTACTGCAGACAGGTATGACTATCTGAAAACCTTAGGGGATAGAGATAATAGAGTATGAACGACTAATGAGTCGTTCTCTTTGTCAGATTATACTGTCTCTGTATTATACAGTATCTGTCCTACAGAGCTCTCTCTCTCTCTCTGTCTCTCTCTGTCTCTCTGTCTCTCTGTCTCTCTCTGTCTCTCTCTCTGTCTCTCTCTCTGTCTCTCTGTCTCTGTCTCTCTCTCTGTCTCTCTCTAGCTCTCTCTCTCTCTCTGTCTCTCTCTAGCTCTCTCTGTCTCTGTCTCTCTCTGTCTCTCTCTGTCTCTCTCTCTGTCTCTCTGTCTCTGTCTCTCTGTCTCTCTCTCTCTATGTATGTATGTCTCTCTGTGTCTCTCTCTGTGTCAGTAATATAGATTATTTTATTTAACTAGGTAGGTCAGTTGAGAACAAATTCTTATTTACAATGACCTACCAAAAGGCCTCCTGTGGGCACAGGGGGCTGGGATTTACATTTTTAAAATAAATTAAATAAAAATATAGGACAAAACACATCCCGACAAGAGAGACAACACAACACTACATAAAGACAGACCTAAGACAGCAACACATGACAACACAGCATGATACCAATACAACATGGCAGCAGCACAAAACGGTGTACAAACATTGGTCACAATTCATCACACAAAGCAGCCGTAACTGTCAGTAAGAGTGTCCATGATTGAGTCTTTGAATGAAGAGATTGAGATAAAACTGTCCAGTTTCAGTGTTTGTTGCAGCTCGTTCCAGTCGCTAGCTGCAGCGAACTGAAAAGAGGAGCGACGCAGGGATGTGTGTGCTTTGGGGACCTTTAACAGAATGTGACTGGCTGAACGGGTGTTTTATGTGGAGGATAAGGGCTGAAGTAGATATCTCAGATAGGGGGGAGTGAGGCCTAAGAGGGTTTTATAAATAAGCATCAACCAGTGGGTCTTGCAACGGGTATATAGAGATGACCAGTTTACAGAGGAGTATAGAGTGCAGTGATGTGTCCTATAAGGAGCAGTAATATAGTACAGAGTGTAGTGATGTGTCCTATAAGGAGCAGTAATATAGTGCAGAGTGTAGTGATGTGTCCTATAAGGAGCAGTAATATAGTACAGAGTGTAGTGATGTGTCCTATAAGGAGCAGTAATATAGTACAGTGATGTGTCCTATAAGGAGCAGTAATATAGTACAGAGTGTAGTGATGTGTCCTATAAGGAGCAGTAATATAGTACAGAGTGTAGTGATGTGTCCTATAAGGAGCAGTAATATAGTGTAGTGATGTGTCCTATAAGGAGCAGTAATATAGTGTAGTGATGTGTCCTATAAGGAGCAGTAATATAGTGTAGTGATGTGTCCTATAAGGAGCAGTAATATAGTGTAGTGATGTGTCCTATAAGGAGCGGTAATATAGTACAGTGATGTGTCCTATAAGAAGCGGTAATATAGTGCAGAGTGTAGGGATGTGTCCTATAAGGAGCAGTAATATAGTGTAGTGATGTGTCCTATAAGGAGCAGTAATATAGTGTAGTGATGTGTCCTATAAGGAGCAGTAATATAGTGTAGTGATGTGTCCTATAAGGAGCAGTAATATAGTGTAGTGATGTGTCCTATAAGGAGCAGTAATATAGTGTAGTGATGTGTCCTATAAGGAGCAGTAATATAGTACAGTGATGTGTCCTATAAGGAGCAGTAATATAGTATAGAGTGTAGTGATGTGTCCTATAAGGAGCAGTAATATAGTGTAGTGATGTGTCCTATAAGGAGCAGTAATATAGTACAGAGTGTAGTGATGTGTCCTATAAGGAGCAGTAATATAGTACAGAGTCTAGTGATGTGTCCTATAAGGAGCAGTAATATAGTACAGAGTGTAGTGATGTGTCCTATAAGGAGCAGTAATATAGTGTAGTGATGTGTCCTATAAGGAGCAGTAATATAGTGTAGTGATGTGTCCTATAAGGAGCAGTAATATAGTACAGAGTCTAGTGATGTGTCCTATAAGGAGCAGTAATATAGTACAGAGTGTAGTGATGTGTCCTATAAGGAGCAGTAATATAGTACAGAGTCTAGTGATGTGTCCTATAAGGAGCAGTAATATAGTACAGAGTCTAGTGATGTGTCCTATAAGGAGCAGTAATATAGTACAGAGTGTAGTGATGTGTCCTATAAGGCGCAGTAATATAGTGTAGTGATGTGTCCTATAAGGAGCAGTAATATAGTACAGAGTGTAGTGATGTGTCCTATAAGGAGCAGTAATATAGTACAGAGTCTAGTGATGTGTCCTATAAGGAGCAGTAATATAGTACAGTGATGTGTCCTATAAGGCGCAGTAATATAGTGTAGTGATGTGTCCTATAAGGAGCAGTAATATAGTACAGAGTGTAGTGATGTGTCCTATAAGGAGCAGTAATATAGTGTAGTGATGTGTCCTATAAGGAGCAGTAATATAGTACAGAGTCTAGTGATGTGTCCTATAAGGAGCAGTAATATAGTACAGAGTCTAGTGATGTGTCCTATAAGGAGCAGTAATATAGTACAGTGATGTGTCCTATAAGGCGCAGTAATATAGTGTAGTGATGTGTCCTATAAGGAGCAGTAATATAGTACAGAGTCTAGTGATGTGTCCTATAAGGAGCAGTAATATAGTACAGTGATGTGTCCTATAAGGCGCAGTAATATAGTGTAGTGATGTGTCCTATAAGGAGCAGTAATATAGTGTAGTGATGTGTCCTATAAGGAGCAGTAATATAGTATAGAGTGTAGTGATGTGTCCTATAAGGCGCAGTAATATAGTGTAGTGATGTGTCCTATAAGGAGCAGTAATATAGTGTAGTGATGTGTCCTATAAGGAGCAGTAATATAGTACAGAGTCTAGTGATGTGTCCTATAAGGAGCAGTAATATAGTACAGAGTGTAGTGATGTGTCCTATAAGGAGCAGTAATATAGTACAGTGATGTGTCCTATAAGGAGCAGTAATATAGTACAGAGTCTAGTGATGTGTCCTATAAGGAGCAGTAATATAGTACAGAGTGTAGTGATGTGTCCTATAAGGAGCAGTAATATAGTGTAGTGATGTGTCCTATAAGGAGCAGTAATATAGTACAGAGTCTAGTGATGTGTCCTATAAGGAGCAGTAATATAGTACAGAGTGTAGTGATGTGTCCTATAAGGAGCAGTAATATAGTGTAGTGATGTGTCCTATAAGGAGCAGTAATATAGTGTAGTGATGTGTCCTATAAGGAGCAGTAATATAGTGTAGTGATGTGTCCTATAAGGAGCGGTAATATAGTACAGTGATGTGTCCTATAAGGAGCAGTAATATAGTGTAGTGATGTGTCCTATAAGGAGCAGTAATATAGTGTAGTGATGTGTCCTATAAGGAGCAGTAATATAGTACAGAGTGTAGTGATGTGTCCTATAAGGGGCAGTAATATAGTATAGAGTGTAGTGATGTGTCCTATAAGGAGCAGTAATATAGATGATCTGCAGAGAGGAGGAGCTCAAGTACAGGATGTCTAATGGCATGTGACTGGGATCTGGTGGGTGTGTTTGTACCGTGTGTCTGTACTTTGTGAGTGTGTCTGTATTGTGTGTCTGTACTGTATGTCTGTACTGTGTGGGTGTGTCTGTACTGCGTGTGTGTACTGTGTGGGTGTGTATGCACCGTGTGTCTGTACTGTGTGTCTGTACTGTGTGGGTGTGTCTGTACTGCGGATGTGTACAGTACGTATTGTGCATGCGTGTATGTGTTATCTGGTGTGTGTGTGTGTGTGTGTGTGTGTGTGTCTGCGTTGTTGAGATCCAGAGCTCCTTCATCGACCTCAGGATGCTGAAGGAAGGGGTGTGTCATATGGCTGTCAATCAAAATGCATATTTGAGGAAATTATAACGGATGTCAGTCACACACACACACACACACACACACACACACACACACACACACCGCAAGGGTCCAGGGCCCAACTGCCAATCATTACAGTTAGATATGCTTCCATAACCTGTCAATCAAATTGTAGGAATATGAAGGAGCAGGTCACATGTGAGTGTTAAAGCTGTTTCAGATCAATAATACTGACAAGAGTCCCTTTGTGTGTGTGTGTGTGTGTGTGTGTGTGTGTGTGTGTGTGTGTGTGTGTGTGTGTGTGTGTGTGTTGCAGGTTGTGTGGGCGGTGTGTGTGCGCTTGCCAACGTGCTGGGGCGTGAGGTGTGTGAGCTGGAGCAGCTGTGTGTGTCGGGACGGTGGGAAGAAGCCACTGCTCTGCAGCAGCGCCTCATAGAGCCCAACACTGCTGTAAGTCAAGCTGCATAAACCCTATGTAACCCTACATAAGAGTTGACATAGAGCCCAACACTGCTGTAAGTCAAGCTGCATAAACCCTATGTAACCCTACATAAGAGTTGACATAGAGCCCAACACTGCTTTAAGTCAAGCTGCATAAACCCTATGTAACCCTACATAAGAGTTGACATAGAGCCCAACACTGCTGTAAGTCAAGCTGCATAAACCCTATGTAACCCTACATAAGAGTTGACATAGAGCCCAACACTGCTGTAAGTCAAGCTGCATAAACCCTATGTAACCCTACATAAGAGTTGACATAGAGCCCAACACTGCTGTAAGTCAAGCTGCATAAACACTATGTAACCCTACATAAGAGTTGACATAGAGCCCAACACTGCTTTAAGTCAAGCTACATAAACCCTATGTAACCCTACATAAGAGTTGACATAGAGCCCAACACTGCTGTAAGTCAAGCTACATAAACCCTATGTAACCCTACATAAGAGTTGACATAGAGTCCAGCACACCTTTGAGTGAACCTACATAGCCCTAAATAACCCCCCCATCCACTCCTCTCTTTGTTGCTAGGTGACCAGGAAGTTTGGCGTTCCCGCTCTCAAGCAGGCGATGGAGTGGTTTGGTTACCACGGTGGCACCTGTCGCTCTCCTCTTCAACCGCTCTCAGAGGCCCAATCACAGCAGCTTAGACTGGACTTCTCCACCAACGGCTGGCTCTGAAGGGGACAGGGGGCGGGACTGAGTAGAAGACAGGGGACTGGGCTTGCTCCAGGTTGAAGTTGGCGTCATAGAATAGAATGCGTAGAACATTATGGCATCATTGACTTAAATGTGGATTTCCTTTCTACTCATTCTAAATATATGGTTGTCTCTAACCACAGATCTAGGATCAGGTGACTCTACACCCAGTCCTAACCTTAATCATTAGGGAGTTGAGAAAAGATGTGACCCTGTATCAGTTGTTAGGGGCAACATCAACCTACTGTGACTGTTTCATACATGCATAGCTTCCTTCCCTTCCTGGCCTTAAATCTAAGAGGACTTGATAGTTGGAAGCAATAACCAATCCAGTCCTTTCACCTATCAGTGGTCTTGCTGCCTTGCTATATAGGAGGCCGTTGTGAGGGTGTTGTGTGTTAGAGACGTCAACACTGTAGGACTACCCCAAGGCTTCCCACCTGTAATGGCCATAGGGGTTTTCAGTGTGTCCCACATCACACCCTATTCACTACATAGTGCACTGCGGTTGACCAGAGCCCTATGGGTCCTGGTTAAATAGTAGTGCACTGTATAGGGGAATGGGTTGCCATTTTGGGACGCACCCTTTGACATGAATTAAATACAGCAGGAAATAAAAAGACATGTACGGAATCAGTTTGTTTATATTCCCGAAGGATGTTTTTCAAATAAAGAGAAAGACCACCTACCCAGCAACCGTCACTTACCGTTGTCCTGCTATTTCTGTTGAAACAAGATGAGCTCGTTCCATTCTATAGCTAACCTAGATCTATAGGTAACATTCCACAGAGGCAGGTGTAATGCCACTGTCCTGCACTAACCTAGATCTATTGGTGACATTCCACAGAGCCAGGTGTAATGCCACTGTCCTGCACTAACCTAGATCTAAAGGTAACATTCCACAGAGCCAGGTGTAATGCCACTGTCCTGCACTAACCTAGATCTAAAGGTAACATTCCACAGAGCCAGGTGTAATGCCACTGTCCTGCACTAACCTAGATCTATTGGTAACATTCCACAGAGCCAGGTGTAATGCCACTGTCCTGCACTAACCTAGATCTATTGGTAACATTCCACAGAGCCAGGTGTAATGCCACTGTCCTGCACTAACCTAGATCTATTGGTAACATTCCACAGAGCCAGGTGTAATGCCACTGTCCTGCACTAACCTAGATCTAAAGGTAACATTCCACAGAGCCAGGTGTAATGGCACTGTCCTGCACTAACCTAGATCTATTGGTGACATTCCACAGAGCCAGGTGTAATGCCACTGTCCTGTACTAACTTAGATCTATTGGTGACATTCCACAGAGCCAGGTGTAATGCCACTGTCCTGCACTAACCTAGATCTATTGGTAACATTCCACAGAGCCAGGTGTAATGCCACTGTCCTGCACTAACCTAGATCTAAAGGTAACATTCCACAGAGCCAGGTGTAATGCCACTGTCCTGCACTAACCTAGATATATTGGTAACATTCCACAGAGCCAGGTGTAATGCCACTGTCCTGCACTAACTTAGATCTATTGGTAACATTCCACAGAGCCAGGTGTAATGCCACTGTCCTGCACTAACCTAGATCTATTGGTAACATTCCACAGAGCCAGGTGTAATGCCACTGTCCTGCACTAACCTAGATCTAAAGGTAACATTCCACAGAGCCAGGTGTAATGCCACTGTCCTGCACTAACCTAGATCTATTGGTAACATTCCACAGAGCCAGGTGTAATGCCACTGTCCTGCACTAACCTAGATATATTGGTGACATTCCACAGAGCCAGGTGTAATGCCACTGTCCTGCACTAACCTAGATCTAAAGGTAACATTCCACAGAGCCAGGTGTAATGCCACTGTCCTGCACTAACCTAGATCTATTGGTAACATTCCACAGAGCCAGGTGTAATGCCACTGTCCTGCACTAACCTAGATATATTGGTGACATTCCACAGAGCCAGGTGTAATGCCACTGTCCTGCACTAACCTAGATCTAAAGGTAACATTCCACAGAGCCAGGTGTAATGCCACTGTCCTGCACTAACCTAGATCTATTGGTAACATTCCACAGAGCCAGGTGTAATGCCACTGTCCTGCACTAACCTAGATCTATTGGTAACATTCCACAGAGCCAGGTGTAATGCCACTGTCTTGCACTAACCTAGATCTAAAGGTAACATTCCACAGAGCCAGGTGTAATGCCACTGTCCTGCACTAACCTAGATCTATTGGTAACATTCCACAGAGCCAGGTGTAATGCCACTGTCCTGCACTAACCTAGATCTAAAGGTAACATTCCACAGAGCCAGGTGTAATGGCACTGTCCTGCACTAACCTAGATCTATTGGTAACATTCCACAGAGCCAGGTGTAATGCCACTGTCCTGCACTAACCTAGATCTAAAGGTAACATTCCACAGAGCCAGGTGTAATGGTTAAGTTTAGGATTGGGGGAGGTGAATCTGTACCCAGGTGGAAACTTCACTACCCATTGTTGGCCACTCGAGGGTGCTGTGGCCCACTGTAAACAGCGAGGCGACGCTGGGATGGTTCAGCATCAAGGGCATCCGTCTAATCTCCATTAAGGAGGATGTAAACCCTTGGCATGTGATTCTCTGCCCCCGACACGAGCATGGGGTCAATGGGGGAGGAAGGAGGGAGGGTGAGGGGGTAGAAATCCACTCCTCTAGCCAGCACAAAGCAATGGCCAGTCAGCAAACCTGCTTCACCTGCCCTCTCCTCCTCCCCTCCCTCCTACTGCTCAGCACTTGTCAGGGGGCAATGATGACACATGGAGAAATGTCTCTACCTCCCTCCCTCCCTCATCTCTCTTTCTCCCTCAATTTCTCTATTTCCCCTTTCAACCATTTCTCATTCCACTCCTCCTCTCTGTTTTACGTTCTCTCTGTCTCTCTCTCTCTCTCTCTCTCTCTGTCTGTCTGTCTGTCTGTCTGTCTGTCTGTCTCTGTCTGTCTGTCGGTCTCTCTCGCGCTCTTTCTCGCTCTTTCGCTCTTTCTCTCTCTCCCACTCTAGATTAAGAGCATGCTCAAAATACTCCCAGATACCTCCCTCCCTCCCTCACTCACTCACTCACTCACTCACTCACTCACTCACTCACTCACTCACTCACTCACTCACTCACTCACTCACTCACTCACTCCCTCCCTCCCTCCCTCCCTCCCTCCCTCCCCTATCCCTCTTTCCCTGTCTTCTTCCATCCCCCTACTGTGTTGAGATGCCTGACTGACTGTTCAGTTCTCAGTGGGTGCAGAGCTGTTTTCACTCACTCTTAGGTCTGCATCCCAAATGGCACCCTATTCTCTATATAGGGCACTACTTTAGACCAGAGCCCTATGGGGGCTCCAGCCCACCCAGACCCTGTACACTGTATCCATACAGATTGTATATGAATATACTCAAACCCCTGAAGGATCTTTTCCTTGCTCACAGAGACAGATTTTACAGAATAAGGGTCAAACACACTCAAACATAGAGCTCTGAACAACCTTGCATATTTTGATCATGTCTTTGTATCCCTTGGTACTCCTCTCAGCTAGTCTCCCATCCCTCCTACCCTCCCTCCATCCCTCCATCCCTCCTACCCTCCCTCCATCCCTCCTACCCTCCCTCCATCCCTCCTACCCTCTCTCCATCCCTCCTACCCTCCCTCCATCCTTCCTACCCTCCCTCCATCCCTCCTACCCTCCCTCCATCCCTCCTACCCTCTCTCCATCCCTCCTACCCTCCCTCCATCCCTCCTACCCTCCCTCCATCCCTCCATCCCTCCTACCCTCCCTCCCTCCATCTCTAATCCCTCCCTCTTTCTTTATTTCCTTCCAGTTGAGCTATAATTTCCCTCGCTCATACCGCAGTCAGCTACATTCCTCTCGTTCTACTCCTTTATTCACTCCTCTCATTCCTTCACTCCATTTCTTTCTATCTTTCTCTCTGTCTGTCACTGTCTCTCACTCGTTCCTTCTCTCTCGCTCTCATTCTCTCTCTCTCTCTGTCTCTGTCTGTCTCTCTTTCTTTCTTGGAAGCCAAAAGAGTTTCGGTGGTAACTCTTAGCCTGTCAAAATACAACCAATAAACCTAACAGACTGTGGCATTAACATCAGCCTTCTAGTGAAACATGGAGGATTCTACCCTGGTAGACTGTGGCTTTAACATCAGCCTTCTACTTAAACATGGAGAATTTGACCCTGGTAGACTGTGGCTTTAACATCAGCCTTCTAGTGAAACATGGAGGATTCTACCCTGGTAGACTGTGGCTTTAACATCAGCCTTCTAGTGAAACATGGAGGATTCTACCCTGGTAGACTGTGGCATCAACCTCAGCCTTCTAGTGAAACATGGAGGATTATACCCTGGTAGACTGTGGCTTTAACATCAGCCTTCTAGTGAAACATGGAGGATTCTACCCTGGTAGACTGTGGCTTTAACATCAGCCTTCTAGTGAAACATGGAGGATTCTACCCTGGTAGACTGTGGCTTTAACATCAGCCTTCTAGTGAAACATGGAGGATTCTACCCTGGTAGACTGTGGCTTTAACATCAGCCGTCTACTTAAACATGGAGAATTTGACCCTGGTAGACTGTGGCATCAACATCAGCCTTCTAGTGAAACATGGAGGATTCTACCCTGGTAGACTGTGGCTTTAACATCAGCCTTCTAGTGAAACATGGAGGATTCTACCCTGGTAGACTGTGGCTTTAACATCAGCCGTCTACTTAAACATGGAGAATTTGACCCTGGTAGACTGTGGCATCAACATCAGCCTTCTAGTGAAACATGGAGGATTCTACCCTGGTAGACTGTGGCTTTAACATCAGCCGTCTACTTAAACATGGAGAATTTGACCCTGGTAGACTGTGGCATCAACATCAGCCTTCTAGTGAAACATGGAGGATTTGACCCTGGTAGACTGTGGCTTTAACATCAGCCTTCTAGTGAAACATGGAGGATTCTACCCTGGTAGACTGTGGCTTTAACATCAGCCTTCTAGTGAAACATGGAGGATTCTACCCTGGTAGACTGTGGCTTTAACATCAGCCTTCTAGTGAAACATGGAGGATTCTACCCTGGTAGACTGTGGCTTTAACATCAGCCTTCTAGTGAAACATGGAGGATTCTACCCTGGTAGACTGTGGCTTTAACATCAGCCGTCTACTTAAACATGGAGAATTTGACCCTGGTAGACTGTGGCATCAACATCAGCCTTCTAGTGAAACATGGAGGATTCTACCCTGGTAGACTGTGGCTTTAACATCAGCCTTCTAGTGAAACATGGAGGATTCTACCCTGGTAGACTGTGGCTTTAACATCAGCTTTCTAGTGAAACATGGAGGATTCTACCCTGGTAGACTGTGGCTTTAACATCAGCCGTCTACTTAAACATGGAGAATTTGACCCTGGTAGACTGTGGCATCAACATCAGCCTTCTAGTGAAACATGGAGGATTCTACCCTGGTAGACTGTGGCTTTAACATCAGCCTTCTAGTGAAACATGGAGGACTCTACCCTGGTAGACTGTGGCTTTAACATCAGCCTTCTAGTGAAACATGGAGGATTCTACCCTGGTAGACTGTGGCTTTAACATCAGCCTTCTAGTGAAACATGGAGGATTCTACCCTGGTAGACTGTGGCTTTAACATCAGCCTTCTAGTGAAACATGGAGGATTCTACCCTGGTAGACTGTGGCTTTAACATCAGCCTTCTAGTGAAACATGGAGGATTCTACCCTGGTAGACTGTGGCTTTAACATCAGCCTTCTAGTGAAACATGGAGGATTCTACCCTGGTAGACTGTGGCTTTAACATCAGCCGTCTACTTAAACATGGAGAATTTGACCCTGGTAGACTGTGGCATCAACATCAGCCTTCTAGTGAAACATGGAGGATTCTACCCTGGTAGACTGTGGCTTTAACATCAGCCTTCTAGTGAAACATGGAGGATTCTACCCTGGTAGACTGTGGCTTTAACATCAGCTTTCTAGTGAAACATGGAGGATTCTACCCTGGTAGACTGTGGCTTTAACATCAGCCGTCTACTTAAACATGGAGAATTTGACCCTGGTAGACTGTGGCATCAACATCAGCCTTCTAGTGAAACATGGAGGATTCTACCCTGGTAGACTGTGGCTTTAACATCAGCCTTCTAGTGAAACATGGAGGACTCTACCCTGGTAGACTGTGGCTTTAACATCAGCCTTCTAGTGAAACATGGAGGATTCTACCCTGGTAGACTGTGGCTTTAACATCAGCCTTCTAGTGAAACATGGAGGATTCTACCCTGGTAGACTGTGGCTTTAACATCAGCCTTCTAGTGAAACATGGAGGATTCTACCCTGGTAGACTGTGGCTTTAACATCAGCCTTCTAGTGAAACATGGAGGATTCTACCCTGGTAGACTGTGGCTTTAACATCAGCCTTCTAGTGAAACATGGAGGATTCTACCCTGGTAGACTGTGGCTTTAACATCAGCCGTCTACTTAAACATGGAGAATTTGACCCTGGTAGACTGTGGCATCAACATCAGCCTTCTAGTGAAACATGGAGGATTCTACCCTGGTAGACTGTGGCTTTAACATCAGCCTTCTAGTGAAACATGGAGGATTCTACCCTGGTAGACTGTGGCTTTAACATCAGCTTTCTAGTGAAACATGGAGGATTCTACCCTGGTAGACTGTGGCTTTAACATCAGCCGTCTACTTAAACATGGAGAATTTGACCCTGGTAGACTGTGGCATCAACATCAGCCTTCTAGTGAAACATGGAGGATTCTACCCTGGTAGACTGTGGCTTTAACATCAGCCTTCTAGTGAAACATGGAGGACTCTACCCTGGTAGACTGTGGCTTTAACATCAGCCTTCTAGTGAAACATGGAGGATTCTACCCTGGTAGACTGTGGCTTTAACATCAGCCTTCTAGTGAAACATGGAGGATTCTACCCTGGTAGACTGTGGCTTTAACATCAGCCTTCTAGTGAAACATGGAGGATTCTACCCTGGTAGACTGTGGCTTTAACATCAGCTTTCTAGTGAAACATGGAGGATTCTACCCTGGTAGACTGTGGCTTTAACATCAGCCGTCTACTTAAACATGGAGAATTTGACCCTGGTAGACTGTGGCATCAACATCAGCCTTCTAGTGAAACATGGAGGATTCTACCCTGGTAGACTGTGGCTTTAACATCAGCCTTCTAGTGAAACATGGAGGACTCTACCCTGGTAGACTGTGGCTTTAACATCAGCCTTCTAGTGAAACATGGAGGATTCTACCCTGGTAGACTGTGGCTTTAACATCAGCCTTCTAGTGAAACATGGAGGATTCTACCCTGGTAGACTGTGGCATTAACATCAGCCTTCTAGTGAAACATAGAGGATTCTACCCTGGTAGACTGTGGCTTTAACATCAGCCTTCTAGTGAAACATGGAGGATTCTACCCTGGTAGACTGTGGCTTTAACATCAGCCTTCTACTTAAACATGGAGAATTTGACCCTGGTAGACTGTGGCATCAACATCAGCCTTCTAGTGAAACATAGAGGATTCTACCCTGGTAGACTGTGGCTTTAACATCAGCCTTCTAGTGAAACATGGAGGATTCTACCCTGGTAGACTGTGGCATTAACATCAGCCTTCTAGTGAAACATAGAGGATTCTACCCTGGTAGACTGTGGCTTTAACATCAGCCTTCTAGTGAAACATGGAGGATTCTACCCTGGTAGACTGTGGCTTTAACATCAGCCTTCTACTTAAACATGGAGAATTTGACCCTGGTAGACTGTGGCATCAACATCAGCCTTCTAGTGAAACATAGAGGATTCTACCCTGGTAGACTGTGGCATTAACATCAGCCTTCTAGTGAAACATAGAGGATTCTACCCTGGTAGACTGTGGCTTTAACATCAGCCTTCTAGTGAAACATGGAGGATTCTACCCTGGTAGACTGTGGCTTTAACATCAGCCTTCTACTTAAACATGGAGAATTTGACCCTGGTAGACTGTGGCATCAACATCAGCCTTCTAGTGAAACATAGAGGATTCTACCCTGGTAGACTGTGGCTTTAACATCAGCCTTCTAGTGAAACATGGAGGATTCTACCCTGGTAGACTGTGGCTTTAACATCAGCCTTCTACTTAAACATGGAGAATTTGACCCTGGTAGACTGTGGCATCAACATCAGCCTTCTAGTGAAACATAGAGGATTCTACCCTGGTAGACTGTGGCTTTAACATCAGCCTTCTAGTGAAACATGGAGGATTCTACCCTGGTAGACTGTGGCTTTAACATCAGCCTTCTAGTGAAACATGGAGGATTCTACCCTGGTAGACTGTGGCTTTAACATCAGCTTTCTAGTGAAACATGGAGGATTCTACCCTGGTAGACTGTGGCTTTAACATCAGCCGTCTACTTAAACATGGAGAATTTGACCCTGGTAGACTGTGGCATCAACATCAGCCTTCTAGTGAAACATGGAGGATTCTACCCTGGTAGACTGTGGCTTTAACATCAGCCTTCTAGTGAAACATGGAGGACTCTACCCTGGTAGACTGTGGCTTTAACATCAGCCTTCTAGTGAAACATGGAGGATTCTACCCTGGTAGACTGTGGCTTTAACATCAGCCTTCTAGTGAAACATGGAGGATTCTACCCTGGTAGACTGTGGCTTTAACATCAGCCTTCTAGTGAAACATGGAGGATTCTACCCTGGTAGACTGTGGCTTTAACATCAGCTTTCTAGTGAAACATGGAGGATTCTACCCTGGTAGACTGTGGCTTTAACATCAGCCGTCTACTTAAACATGGAGAATTTGACCCTGGTAGACTGTGGCATCAACATCAGCCTTCTAGTGAAACATGGAGGATTCTACCCTGGTAGACTGTGGCTTTAACATCAGCCTTCTAGTGAAACATGGAGGACTCTACCCTGGTAGACTGTGGCTTTAACATCAGCCTTCTAGTGAAACATGGAGGATTCTACCCTGGTAGACTGTGGCTTTAACATCAGCCTTCTAGTGAAACATGGAGGATTCTACCCTGGTAGACTGTGGCATTAACATCAGCCTTCTAGTGAAACATAGAGGATTCTACCCTGGTAGACTGTGGCTTTAACATCAGCCTTCTAGTGAAACATGGAGGATTCTACCCTGGTAGACTGTGGCTTTAACATCAGCCTTCTACTTAAACATGGAGAATTTGACCCTGGTAGACTGTGGCATCAACATCAGCCTTCTAGTGAAACATAGAGGATTCTACCCTGGTAGACTGTGGCTTTAACATCAGCCTTCTAGTGAAACATGGAGGATTCTACCCTGGTAGACTGTGGCATTAACATCAGCCTTCTAGTGAAACATAGAGGATTCTACCCTGGTAGACTGTGGCTTTAACATCAGCCTTCTAGTGAAACATGGAGGATTCTACCCTGGTAGACTGTGGCTTTAACATCAGCCTTCTAGTGAAACATGGAGGATTCTACCCTGGTAGACTGTGGCTTTAACATCAGCCTTCTAGTGAAACATGGAGGATTCTACCCTGGTAGACTGTGGCTTTAACATCAGCCTTCTACTTAAACATGGAGAATTTGACCCTGGTAGACTGTGGCATCAACATCAGCCTTCTAGTGAAACATAGAGGATTCTACCCTGGTAGACTGTGGCTTTAACATCAGCCTTCTAGTGAAACATGGAGGATTCTACCCTGGTAGACTGTGGCTTTAACATCAGCCTTCTACTTAAACATGGAGAATTTGACCCTGGTAGACTGTGGCATCAACATCAGCCTTCTAGTGAAACATAGAGGATTCTACCCTGGTAGACTGTGGCTTTAACATCAGCCTTCTAGTGAAACATGGAGGATTCTACCCTGGTAGACTGTGGCATTAACATCAGCCTTCTAGTGAAACATAGAGGATTCTACCCTGGTAGACTGTGGCTTTAACATCAGCCTTCTAGTGAAACATGGAGGATTCTACCCTGGTAGACTGTGGCTTTAACATCAGCCGTCTACTTAAACATGGAGAATTTGACCCTGGTAGACTGTGGCATCAACATCAGCCTTCTAGTGAAACATGGAGGATTCTACCCTGGTAGACTGTGGCTTTAACATCAGCCTTCTAGTGAAACATGGAGGATTCTACCCTGGTAGACTGTGGCTTTAACATCAGCTTTCTAGTGAAACATGGAGGATTCTACCCTGGTAGACTGTGGCTTTAACATCAGCCGTCTACTTAAACATGGAGAATTTGACCCTGGTAGACTGTGGCATCAACATCAGCCTTCTAGTGAAACATGGAAGATTCTACCCTGGTAGACTGTGGCTTTAACATCAGCCTTCTAGTGAAACATGGAGGACTCTACCCTGGTAGACTGTGGCTTTAACATCAGCCTTCTAGTGAAACATGGAGGATTCTACCCTGGTAGACTGTGGCTTTAACATCAGCCTTCTAGTGAAACATGGAGGATTCTACCCTGGTAGACTGTGGCATTAACATCAGCCTTCTAGTGAAACATAGAGGATTCTACCCTGGTAGACTGTGGCTTTAACATCAGCCGTCTACTTAAACATGGAGAATTTGACCCTGGAGGAGAGGAAGGCTGGACACTTGTCTTCTAACACAGAATACATCATAGCAGAGCAAACAACATGGCTACACAGACTATCTGAGTTAACCCTGGTATTTTATTATTTTTTTTGTATTGTTGTACTGTCTCTATGCACACACACACACACACACTTCACACACACACACACACACACACACACACACACACACACACACACACACAGACACACAGCCCTACACACACACACACACACACACACACACACACACACACACACACACACACACACACACACACACACACACACACACACACACACACACACTTCACACACACACACACACACACACACACACACACACACACACACACTTCACACACAAACAAAATATGCACATACATTTATACTGACTCTACACACACACACACACACACACACACACTCACATACAAGCTGCTGCTACTCTGTTTATCATATATCCTGATGCCTCGTCACCTTACCACTATACATATCTACCTCTATAGATCCAGTATCCCTGTACATTATAATATGGAACTGACCCTGTATATAGTATGTTTACCCCTATACATATCTACCTCTATGGATCCAGTATCTCTGTACAGTTGGCTTTTCATAGCCGATCATTAAGAGTATCTCTACCGCTCCTGCTGTCTCTAGAGTGTTGAAAACAGCAGGTCTGGGACAGGTAGCACGTCCGGTGAACAGGTCAGGGTTCCATAGCCGCAGGCAGAACAATTGAAACTGGAGCAGCAGCACGGCCAGGTGGACTGGGGACAGCAAGGAGTCATCATGCCAGGTAGTCCTGAGGCATGATCCTCCGAGAGAGAGAAATAGAGAATTAGAGAGAGCATACTTAAATTCACACAGGACACCGGATAAGACAGGACAAGTACTCCAGATATAACAAACTGACCCTAGCCCTCCGACACAAACTACTGCAGCATAAATACTGGAGGCTGAGACAGGAGGGGTCAGGAGACACTGTGGCCCCATCCAATGATACCCCCGGATAGGACCAAACAGGAAGGATATAACCCCACCCACTTTGCCAAAGCACAGCCCCCACACCACTAGAGGGATATCTTCAACCACCAACTTACCATCCTGAGAAAAGGCAGAGTACAGCCCACAAAGATCTCCGCCACGGCACAACCCAAGGGGGGGCACCAACCCAGACAGGAAGATCACATCAGTGACTCAACCCACTCTAGTGACGCCCCCCTCCTAGGGACGGCATGGAAGAGCACCAGTAAGCGACTCAGCCCCTGTAATAGGGTTAGAGGCAGAGAATCCCAGTGGAGAGAGGGGAACCGGCCAAGTAGAGACAGCAAGGGCAGTTCGTTGCTCTAGAGCCTTTCCGTTCACCTTCACACTCCTGGGCCAGACTACACTCAATCATATGACCCACTGAAGTGATGAGTCTTCAGTAAAGACTTAAAGGTTGAGACCGAGTCTGCGTCTCTCACATGGGTAGGCAGACCGTTCCATAAAAATGGAGCTCTATAGGAGAAAGCCCTGCCTCGAGCTGTTTGCTTAAAAATTCTAGGCACAATTAGGAGGCCTGCGTCTTGTGACCGTAGCGTACGTGTAGGTATGTACGGCAGGACCAAATCAGAAAGATAGGTAGGAGCAAGCCCATGTAATGCTTTGTAGGTTAGCAGTAAAACCTTGAAATCAGCCCTTGCCTTAACAGGAAGCCAGTGTAGGGAGGCTAGCACTGGAGTAATATGATAAAACATTTTGGTTCTAGTCAGGATTCTAGCAGCCGTATCTAGCACTAACTGAAGTTTATTTAGTTCTTTATCTGGGTAGTCGGAAAGTAAAGCATTGCAGTAGTCTAACCTAGAAGTAACAAAAGCATGGATACATTTTTCTGCATCATTTTTGGACAGAAAGTTTCTGATTTTTGCAATGTTACGTAGATGGAAAAAAGCTGTCCTTGAAACAGTCCTGATATGTTCGTCAAAAGAGAGATTAGGGTCCAGAGTAACGCAGAGGTCCTTCACAGTTTTATTTGAGACGACTGTACAACCATCAAGATTAATTGTCCGATTCAACAGAAGATCTCTTTGTTTCTTGGGACCTAAAACAAGCATCTCTGTTTTGTCCGAGTTTAAAAGTAGAAAGTTTGCAGCCATCCACTTCCTTATGTCTGAAAGGCTTCTAGTGAGGGCAATTTTGGGGCTTCACCATGTTTCATTGAAATGTACAGCTGTGTGTCATCCGCATAGCAGTGAAAGTTAACATTATGTTTTCGAATGACATCCCCAAGAGGTAAAATGTATATAGTGAAAACAATAGTGGTCCTAAAACGGAACCTTGAGGAACACCGAAATTTACAGTTGATTTGTCAGAGGACAAACCATTCACAGAGACAAACTGATATCTTTCCGACAGATAAGATCTAAACCAGGCCAGAAGTTGTCCGTGTTGACCAATTTGGGTTTCCAATCTCTCCAAAAGAATGTGGTGATCGATGGTATCAAAAGCAGCACTAAGGTCTGGGAGCACGAGGACAGATGCAGAGCCTCGGTCTGACGCCATTAAAAAGTTTTTACCACTTTCACAAGTGCAGTCTCAGTGCTATGATGGGGTCTAAAACCAGACTGAAGCATTTCATATACATTGTTTGTCTTCAGGAAGGCAGTGAGTTGCTGCGCAACAGCTTTTTCTAACATTTTTGAGAGGAATGGAAGATTCGATATAGGCCAATAGTTTTTTATATTTTCTGGGTCAAGGTTTGGCTTTTTCAAGAGAGGCTTTATTACTGCCACTTTTAGTGAGTTTGGTACACATCCGGTGGATAGAGAGACGTTTATTATGTTCAACATAGGAGGGCCAAGCACAGGAAGCAGCTCTTTCAGTAGTGTAGTTAGAATAGGGTCCAGTATGCAGCTTGAAGGTTTAAAGGCAATGATTATTTTCATCATTGTGTCAAGAGATATAGTACTAAAACACTTGAGTGTTGATCCTAGATCCTAGATCCTAGATCCTGACAGAGTTGTGCAGACTCAGGACAACTGAGCTTTGGAGGAATACGCAGATTTAAAGAGGAGTCTGTAATTTGCTTTCTAATGATCATGATCTTTTTCTCAAAGAAGTTCATTAATTTATTACTGCTGAAGTTAAAGCCATCCTCTCTTGGGGAATGCTGCTTTTTAGTTAGCTTTGCAACAGTACCAAAAATAAATTTCTGATTGTTCTTATTTTCCTCAATTAAATCTTCACTTGAGGCCGCCGCATCCCAAATGACACCCTATTCCCTACACCCAATTCCCATATGGGCCCTGGTCAAAATAGTCCACTATGTAGGAAATAGGGTCCCATTCAGCCATAGGCTACTGTTTTGTTACACTCTACATGTACCTACAGTAGTCTGTCTGTAGGTTCAGCTCCTTCAGGGATGATATGTGACCCAAGTGGCACCCTCTTCTCTTCATAGTTCACTACTTTTGACCTGAGCCCTATGCAAAAGTAGTGCACTATATAGGGATTGGGGTGCCATTTGGGATTCAGACCTTCTAAATACTTTTTTTATTTAAACTTTATTTAACTAGGGAAGTCAGTTAAGAATAAATTCTTATTTTACAATGACGGTCTACCCCGGCAAAACCCTCCCCTAACCCGGACGATGCTGGGCCAATTGTGCGCTGCCCTATGGGATTCCCGATCACGGCCGGTTGTGATACAGCCCGGGATCGAACCAGGGTCTATAGTGATGCCTCTAGCACTGAGATGCAGTGCCTTAGACCGCTGCACCACTCGGGAGCCCGAAAGGAAACGTTAAAGTCCTCGAGCGTCTCAACAGGTGGCTGTTCTCTTTTTCTATTCATGTGATATACTTCAACACCCTGAACCCGTCAGACGTGCATGTGTGAACTGGGAACTGCATCCATATCCTACATACGCTGCCCTCCACCCCCATGTTGGAAATGCTTAGGGCCTGATTCACCAGAAACAGACAGGAAAAGAGGATCACTCCCAAATGTATTGTCTTTATAGAATTCAAAGCCAATGATCATAGCAGTGTTTGTTTTTTAATGTGTTAAACCAGGCAACACAGGCTGATTTTGTATTCGTATAGTCAAGTTTATTGGTGCCATTCTCTGCTCGGTAACAGTGTTTCTCTGTGTGTCTCTGCAGTAGCAGGGTCCTATCAATCTGTGGTTTGCAGTTCCACACTAACACGCTTCAAAGCTTTTGGGAGTCTGTGAAGGGTGTGTGTGTGGTGTGTGTGTGTGAGAGGGTGCTTGCCGTGAAGCTTGGCTGATAAGATAACAAAGAGCTTTCTTTAAAACACACACAAGTGTGAAATAGACTGAAGGGGTAAATCTGTCCCAATGGAAGAAAAAACAATAACCACCAAGAAAATGAATAAACTAACCCCCCACACACACACACACACACACACACACACACACACACATTCTAGTGTTGAAGGATTCATTTATTTCAGTCAGGGAACAAAAGACAACACACACGCACACAGACATGCACACGCACACAGACATGCACACGCACACACACACACACACACATTCTAGTGTTGAAGGATTCATTTATTTCAGTCAGGGAACAAAAGACAACACACACGCACACAGACATGCACACGCACACAGACATGCACACGCACACAGACATAGACACGCACACGCACACAGACATGCACACGCACACAGACATGCACAACCGTGTTTCTTCCTTCAACTGACACTTCTGCACTTGTCAGGTAAAGACGTCTGTAGTGAACGGCCGAAAAGCAGAGTAAACAATATTTAAATATTTTGCCATGGCAACAAGCTGTATGATTATGGTGGCAGGCAGGCAGGCAGCACTTGGGATTCAGATGATACAAATTAAGGGAACTCTGAACGGTTGCCAAGGAGACGGAACAGGCGGGGGGTTAAAGTCCAACCTAAACACACCTTAAAGCTATTTTAGTTGACAGGAGGGGGAGAGAGAGAACGAGAAGGAGGAGGGGTGTAGGGCTGTCTGTCAGCAAGGGGGAGAGAGAGAGAACCGGAGGGGAAGGATGAGGATGGCTGTAGGGCTGTCTGTCAGCAAGGGGGAGAGAGAGAGAACCGGAGGGGAAGGATGAGGATGGCTGTAGGGCTGTCTGTCAGGAAGGGGGAGGGAGAGAGAACCGGAGGAAAAGGAGGAGGTATGTAGGGCTGTCTGTCAGGAAGGGGGAGAGAGAGAGAACCGGAGGGGAAGGAGGATGGCTGTAGGGCTGTCTGTCAGGAAGGGGGAGGGAGAGAGAACCGGAGGGGAAGGATGATGGCTGTAGGGCTGTCTGTCAGGAAGGAGGAGGGAGAGAACCGGAGGAGAAGGAGGAAGGGTGTAGGGCTGTCTGTCAGGAAGGGGGAGGGAGGGAGAGAACCAGAGGAGAAGGAGGATGGCTGTAGGGCTGACTGTCAGATAGCTACTCCTGGGAATTATGGGATCAGAGTCCAAAATACTGCTCATAGTGTGTGGGTGTGTTTTGGTTTAGGGTGTGTGCGTGTGTGTATTTTGGTTTAGGGTGTGTGTGTGAGCGAGAGAGAGAGTCTTTTGGTTTAGGGCATGCAAGTGTGTGTGTGTGTGTGTGCATGTATGTGTGTATTTTGGTTTAGGGACGTGTGTGTGTGTGGGGTGGTTGTGTTTTGCTGACATACCATCCAGAGGTTTCTAACCCAGTCTATTAAGGACCACACAAAGAGACACAACTACACTTAATTAAAATCAATGCTCTTTTCACCTCCTAACATTTGTTCTACTAAAAAAAATGTAATTAGCAAGTCAAAATCGTTTTCTCTTTAATTAATGATCTTAAATGTTCATTTTAATGCCAAATACTTTTGTCTTCAAATACATATATGTAGAATATGCCTTTTGAATTCCCCATAGAGAACACAACGATCAATTGGCTCCGATGACATCACAGTTTTTCAGTTTCCCTGAAATCGCAACACGTTTATCTCCCACTTTATTTGTTTGTTTCTTTCTCTCTGTCGCTCTCCTCCCTATCTCCCATCTCTCTCTGTCGCTCTCCTCCCTATCTCCCATCTCTCTCTGTCGCTCTCCTCCCTATCTCCCATCTCTCTCTGTCGCTCTCCTCCCTATCTCCCATCTCTCTCTGTCGCTCTCCTCCCTATCACCCATCTCTCTCTGTCGCTCTCCTCTCTGTCGCCCTCCTCCCTATCTCCCATCTCTCTCTGTCGCTCTCCTCCCTATCTCCCATCTCTCTCTGTCGCTCTCCTCCCTATCTCCCATCTCTCTCTGTCGCTCTCTGTCGCTCTCCTCCCTATCTCCCATCTCTCTCTCTCTGTCGCTCTCCTCCATATCTCCCATCTCTCTCTGTCGCTCTCCTCCCTATCTCCCATCTCTCTCTGTCGCTCTCCTCCCTATCACCCATCTCTCTCTGTCGCTCTCCTCCCTATCTCCCATCTCTCTCTCTGTCGCTCTCCTCCCTATCTCCCATCTCTCTCACACACACACACACACACACACACTCCCAAGACCCCAAACAGAGAACAACAGCACAGGAAACCTATTCTGAGAAGGCCTTCGTGATTAGCTTTAATAGACTATCTCCCTGTACACTATAACACTGGTGGTGCCCACTGTGTACAGTTGAACTCCAACAGGGTCAAATTCATTAGTGCACACTGTAGCACAACAGTGCAAAAACACTTTGCAACAGGAAACAAAAACAAGCTTTTCTTTTCAGGTTAGTCCGTTTCTGCCCCTTGCTGCCGTTTGGTGCCAAGTGAACACGACCCCAGGCCTCTGGTTGACTGGCTCTTTCCTTCATTAGCAGGGAAAATATAAACAAACAAGCCAACCTGAAAAACCCTCAAACTGTAATAGTCATTATGGATGGATTCAAAGCACAGTGTTCCATGGGTTCAATGCAGGCACACAGATGTTCTGTCCCTTTGATTGGTGTGTTTTCGGTGTGTGTGTCTTCTTAGACATGGTGGCTATAGTAAGTAAGTAGCCTTGCGGGTGCCAAGGCTTCATAGGAGCCGTGAGGCGGCTGGTTGTAGGAGTACACCCCCCGGACAGGAGTCTCTCAGGGCCTGGTATGATGGACCAATAGACTTTCTGTACTTATGAGGACAATAGTTCAACAGTTTGTCTGCGTCGTGTCTGTTATGACGACGCGCAACAAAACGGTGTGTGTAAGTGTCCATGCAATGAAAGCATTGTGTTGACTTTTTATAGTTCTGCTAAATGTGGATTACACAAGAGTCTCTAGTACAGCACCACAACACTTAAGATACAACAGTAAAAACAATGGAGAACAGCGTTGTGTTTCAGCTCCCAGAGATATCACTACAATACAACGTGGAGAAGTGAAACATACATTCAACTCAGGACTTCCACTATATAGAACCAGGAACCTGGTCTATTGTCAAGTAAACAGTCATATAGTCTCAATTGAAATATATCAGACACAGATTAAACAAAATACCTCTGCACCAAACCAAGCACCTTGACATGAGCTTCTTCTGTTACTGTAACTAACTGGTCATGTAATAAAGACATTAGGTTGTTACTGTAACTAACTGGTCATGTAATAAAGACATTAGGTTGTTCTGTTACTGTAACTAACTGGTCATGTAATAAAGACATTAGGTTGTTACTGTAACTAACTGGTCATGTAATAAAGACATTAGGTTGTTACTGTAACTAACTGGTCATGTAATAAAGACATTAGGTTGTTCTGTTACTGTAACTAACTGGTCATGTAATAAAGACATTAGGTTGTTACTGTAACTAACTGGTCATGTAATAAAGACATTAGGTTGTTACTGTAACTAACTGGTCATGTAATAAAGACATTAGGTTGTTCTGTTACTGTAACTAACTGGTCATGTAATAAAGACATTAGGTTGTTCTGTTACTGTAACTAACTGGTCATGTAATAAAGACATTAGGTTGTTACTGTAACTAACTGGTCATGTAATAAAGACATTAGGTTGTTCTGTTACTGTAACTAACTGGTCATGTAATAAAGACATTAGGTTGTTCTGTTACTGTAACTAACTGGTCATGTAATAAAGACATTAGGTTGTTACTGTAACTAACTGGTCATGTAATAAAGACATTAGGTTGTTCTGTTACTGTAACTAACGGGTCATGTAATAAAGACATTAGGTTGTTACTGTAACTAACTGGTCATGTAATAAAGACATTAGGTTGTTACTGTAACTAACTGGTCATGTAATAAAGACATTAGGTTGTTCTGTTACTGTAACTAACTGGTCATGTAATAAAGACATTAGGTTGTTACTGTAACTAACTGGTCATGTAATAAAGACATTAGGTTGTTACTGTAACTAACTGGTCATGTAATAAAGACATTAGGTTGTTACTGTAACTAACTGGTCATGTAATAAAGACATTAGGTTGTTCTGTTACTGTAACTAACGGTTCATGTAATAAAGACATTAGGTTGTTCTGTTACTGTAACTAACTGGTTATGTAATAAAGACATTAGGTTGTTACTGTAACTAACTGGTCATGTAATAAAGACATTAGGTTGTTATGTTACTGTAACTAACTGGTCATGTAATAAAGACATTAGGTTGTTCTGTTACTGTAACTAACTGGTCATGTAATAAAGACATTAGGTTGTTACTGTAACTAACTGGTCATGTAATAAAGACATTAGGTTGTTACTGTAACTAACTGGTCATGTAATAAAGACATTAGGTTGTTACTGTAACTAACTGGTCATGTAATAAAGACATTAGGTTGTTCTGTTACTGTAACTAACTGGTCATGTAATAAAGACATTAGGTTGTTCTCAGAATGGTTACAGGTTTGTAAAGGGTTTTAAAATACCGGGTAACTTTCCCAAAAATCCCAGGTTTTTCCAGAAATCCCGATTGGATGTGTCCATGAATCATAAGGGTATACGCAGGAAATCCGAAATCCTCCAACCAGGATTTCTGGAAAACCTTGGAATTTCAGAAACGTTAATGGAGTTTTGCAAACCCTGTAAAGGGTTCAACCCCAGTTCCAAACACCTGTCAGTATTCCTCAATCCATTCCTAGGGGATCCTCAGGGGGTGCGTGTTTTTGTTCTACCCCAGCACTAGCACATTCAGGTGCTGAGCCAGAACAACACTCAAGTGACGCAGCAGGCGCTAACAAACCGGATTAGAAATGATTAGTGGTGGGCTAGAACAAAAACCAGTACCCCCAGGAATGGCTTGAGCAACACTGTCAGACACATCTAACCTTTAAGACTAAAATGTGTCTCATGATTCAATACACAAAAGTGAAAGGATAAGTCATAATTCAAAAGGATAAGTCATTCTGGAGTGTCATATTTTCAAATGGAGACGGAACAGGTGTTCAGTGATTACAGCGTGATACTAAGGCAGGAGCCATGATTTCATACAGCAACAACGGTGGATGCCTAACAAGGCCAGCTCAGTACAGCTTGGTTTGGATCGGCTCTGTTCGGCCCAGTTGTGTAAAAATCCCTCTAGAGCCACATAAATGAATGACAGGTGTAAGACATACCCCCCCCCCCCCCCCCCCCCACACACCAGAAATAAGCTGCACCCCATTTTTTTCTATTGAATATTGATAAAAATCCACCTTGTAAATATATACTTGAATAGGCAAGTTTGAGGTGAAACACAGCTTCCCTCAGTTTCAATGGGTATGACAACTCTCCCCTAATGCCCCCTCCCCCTGCACACTACATATACACACAGACAACTCTCCCCTAATGCCCCCTCCCCCTGCACACTACATATACACACAGACAACTCTCCCCTAATGCCCCCTCCCCCTGCACACTACATATACACACAGACAACTCTCCCCTAATGCCCCCTCCCCCTGCACACTACATATACACACAGACAACTCTCCCCTAATGCCCCCTCCCCCTGCACACTACATATACACACAGACAACTCTCCCCTAATGCCCCCTCCCCCTGCACACTACATATACACACAGACAACTCTCCCCTAATGCCCCCTCCCCCTGCACACTACATATACACACAGACAACTCTCCCCTAATGCCCCCTCCCCCTGCACACTACATATACACACAGACAACTCTCCTCTAATGCCCCCTCCCCCTGCACACAACATATACACACAGACAACTCTCCTCTAATGCCCCCTCCCCCTGCACACTACATATACACACAGACAACTCTCCCCTAATGCCCCCTCCCCCTGCACACTACATATACACACAGACAACTCTCCCTTATCAGGCACAATGTCACATCATCAAACCACGTGTGAAATGTGTGTTAGTCACTAGCACGACTGTTCACAAAACTTGAGGTTAGTTAGTTCAAAACTTTTTTTCTGTAAAAACACATACTGACATTAAACATTTAATCTTATTTATCGTAAAAAATAGATGACATATTTGTCAGATCAGGAAGGGAACAGCTATACAGGAAGTTCATCTGTGTGTTCTTGTAATGGTGGTTTTCTTCTGTGTGATGAAGTTGTTGACAAATCAAAACGTGTGCTCCACTGTCCGACTTTATCCCCATGGCACCCTATTCCCTATATAGTGCACTACATTTGACCAGGGCCCATAACCCTATGACAGACACAGCAGTAGTTTAGTATTCTCCTCTCTGTATCTAAACCCTTATTTAAGGACGATTGCACCCCAAAGATAAATTGCTAAATATCTTTATCAAATTGCACTAGTGTCATCTTAATGCAGACATACTTGTCATTTGTCCCAACATGGCCACCATCCCTTAACACCCAATGAAAATACCCCCTACCATCATCACTACCTACACATCAATAGTCCTTCCCAACCTCCCAACACAGTAGCTATAACCAGGGACGGGAGCTTTCCCTAATCATGTGACCGGAGCGGACTTAGACAACAATAATTAAAGCCTGGAGATTGTGTTCTGGGCAGATCATATGATCAGGGAAAATCTTCTGTCCTGCTTGCTACCAGGGGAATACTCCAGTCCCTAGTGAGGCATCTATTGAGATCCACTGATCTGGAATCAGCTCCAGGTCCTGCTCCAGTCTCTTGGCACAGTATGGTTGGTTGGCATTAAGGTAATGGCGTTTCAGTCAGCTGACCCCAGAACAGATTGAGCCATGTTATGTGGCACAGAGTATGAATTATTCTAATGCTGGCCTCTAATACTGAGCCTCTGGCCTCTTAATACTGAGTCTCTGGCCTCTTATGCTGCTTTTCCACAGGGACACCGGTGTAAAGTCTGAGTCTTTAGGCCAAGCACCGGTGTAAAGTCTGAGTCTTTAGGCCAAGCACCCGTGGTGGAAATGTGACAGATCCAAATAGGGTCTCTGCCTGCTTGGACACTAGTTTCAACTCCTGAGTAGTTGCGGTTGGTGTCGGTTAGAGCTGATCTGGGAACATATTTAGCAGTAGGTAGGTAGCACCGTATGTTGAATGAATGGTTAGGAACGAGGAGGAGGTGTGGGTTTTTGGCTCAGCAGATCCTGGATCAGATTCAGTAGCTCGTTGGTTGACTGTGATGTGGAGGGTAAAGTCTAATGACATGTAGCGCACCAAGCAGGCACAACCAGAGGGGAAAACACACGATAGACGTAGAGAGGAATAGAAAGACATGGATAGAGGAGGATGTGGATACAAAGAGGGGTGAGAAAAAAACACAGATCAAGATAAAGAAAGAAAAGAGAGAGAAACAACAGAAGGGAATATACACTGAGTGTACATAGGGCTGTGGCGGTCATCACATTTCGTCAGCTGGTGATTGTCATGCAGATAACTGCCGATCTCACGGTAATTGACCGCTGATTAGCATAAACATGTTTAGCATCTCCGGCTTCAATGCACAGCCCACAAGCCACTGATGCGGACCTTTTGGAAAATCTACATTTATAAAAGTCTAATCCATCCACGTAATATAGCCTACACCATCACAATAAATCTATTATTCATTTTAGGCAGGTCTAAAGAAACATGTTGACATGAAGAAAATGTTGCCTATTTTAGAAGAACAGAAGAACTGAATAACACTCTGAGTTCTCCTTATGATAAGGCTCTGATCTGGCTATGCCATATGGCTGTGGGCGACACTAGTTCATTTAGCAGACTGGATTAGTTTATAATTCCCGTGGCATTATTTTGTATTATTTTACATGAAGAACAATACAATTGAACACAGCTAAATAAAATAGAAAGGATATTTTTTCCAAACGATTTCCAAGGGACTGCGCCCATACGGCTATTGTGTGTTGAGCGGTTAACAAAGGAACAGGTCTTCCTATATGCTTCATTTATTTATTTATGCAACTTTAGCTGTGATACAAACGTTGGGCTATATGTTTAGAATTTGAATACATTCTAAGGCCGTATGATGCGACAAATGATGATTTGAAAAAAGCTGAATGAAAGGGAATCACTCTGCTGTGTTTCTTACGCAGGCTGCACACACTTCATCAGTCTCTAATTCACTATTTGACAAGCGCTGGATAATATTCTCACCCATCAGACTATTCTCAATTTAATCTGGTCTTTACATATAGCCTATTAATATATGTGTGGAATTATTTTTTATTAATATTTTTTTTTTTTAAACACGTCATCCGTAGCCATTACTGGAAAAGCAAATGGAGGTTTCGTGTGGTTACATGTTTAAAACGCCAAGTACGGAACAACGTTTATAAAGCGGATTCATGAACTTAATTTGAAGAATGAAGCAATAAATATAGCAGTAAGAGAAAGCTGGGATCTTCTTTTAAATAGTGTCCAGTCAAAACTGTTTTCACACGCGATCGCACAATGTTGGCTCATAAGAACAGGTTTCCCTAGGTTATGGGCACTACAACCATGTTCCAGGGGTCTTGGGCTTAGAGGCTACGTTTGGAGTTATTTGGCCACTTTAGTTGTGATTACAAACCTTATCAAAACATATAGGCCTATGGGCTAGACCACACAATGCACGCGACTATGATCTAAACATTTTCCTCAAGAAAATGTGCTGTTTCTTGCCTTAGATTGCACACACTGGGCATCATTCACAAGGGATAATATTGTCACCCATCAGACTATTCTCAATTGAATCTTGTCTTTACATATGCTAAATAATATTTGTGTGAGATTAATGTTGGTTTAGAATGGGCCATTATCATGTACCTCTCAGCCATATGCACTTGAATAGCGACCGGAAGGCACTTTTCCCACGGTTCATTTTCATGCCAGCTAGGTAGGCTACTCCGATTGTAAAGCGAAGCAATATGCTTAATATTAGGAGAGTTGAGAAATAAATATAGTTAGCCTACAGATAGCTGATGGGATCCTCCTCTTTTTAATAGAGACAATCAAAAGTCTGAGTTTGCCAGACGCACCGGTTTGCGTGTGTCAAGAACTGTATCGCTGCTGGGGTTTTCACGCTCAACAGTTTCCTGTGTGTATCAAGAATGGTCCACCACCCGAAGGACATCCAGTCAACTTGACACAACTGTGGGAAGCGTTTGGAGTCAACATGGGCCAGCATCCCTGTGGAACGCTTTCGACACCTTGTAGAGTCCAGGCCCCCGACGAACTGAGGCTGTTCTGAGAGCAAAGGTGTTCTTAATGTTTTGTACGCTGTGTACAGAGGAGTACAGCCGTAAAGACAGAGAACAGAATGAAATGAATGAAGAAAAAGAAGGGTGTGAGTATGATAGTGAAGTGCTCCCTGAGTAGCGCACCCTAGCTGCAGGTCACATGGAGAGCGCCCGTGCCTTGGCGGCTGCCCCCTGTGCCCGCTGCACCGTGCCCTGGCACCCCTCTCTGCCCACCAGCTGGCCTCTCTCAAACAGACCCTCGTGGCTCGTCCCTCCTCTTCCTCCTCCTCTTCCTCCTCCTCCTCCTCCCCCTCTTTCCGGACCTCCGTCAGCGAACGTCAGCATACCTGCAAAGGTCATGTTTAAGTTCAAGTCTTAAGGATCCGCCCCTTTTTTTCAATTTTTGCCTAAAATGACATACCCAAATCTAACTGCCTGTAGCTCAGGACCTGAAGCAAGGATATGCATATTTTTGTTACCATTTGAAAGGAAACACTTGGAAGTTTGTGGAAATGTGAAATCAACGTAAAAGAATATAACACATTAGATCCGGTAAAAGATAATACGAAGAAAAAAACATGCATTTTTTTGTATTTGTTTTGTACAATCATATTTGAAATGCAAGAGAAAGGCCATATTGTATTATTCCAGCCCAGGCACAATTTAGGTTTTGGCCACTAGATGGCAGCAGTGTATTTTCAAAGTTTTAGTCTGACTCAATGAACCATTGCATTTCTGTTGAAAATGTTGTAGATTAACAAGAATTTCGGCTTTCTGCCAATATCAGATATGTCTATGACCTGGGAAATGTTCTTGTTACTTACAACTTAATGCTAATCGCATTAGCCTATGTTAGCTCCACCGATCCCATAGAGGTTTTAAACCGAAATCTAACCTTACTGCTACACATTAAACCCCCCTCTAAATATACAGAATAATTGAAAAAGACCCTGCTACAGATTCCTTTTACAAAGTGAGTTGTGTAATTTAACAGTGAGAGAGAGAGAGAATTAACTTGTTTAGTTCAACCTTATAAGAGAAGTATAAAGAGAGTGTTGCTGAGATTCTACTGTTTACCGTATCCCTGCACACATCCACTCTTGAACTCTCCCTCGAACTTCATCCCGTCGAAACGACTGAAGACGCCTGCGCCTTGGAAATTCCCCTGAATGAAGTCTCCTTCGTACCTGCAAGAGACACACAGATGCACAAACAGTGGGGTGTGTTCATTAGGCACCAAACGGAAGAACACAGATGGAAACAGGGAGGAACTAATTGGGTTTGTCCAATAAGAAATTATCAGGTCTGTGGACAATGCTGTCAACATTTACATTTTAGTCAATTAACAGACCCTCTTATCGAGAGCGACTTACAGGAGGAGCAAGTGCCTTGCTCACCTAGTCGGCTCAGGGATATGAACCAGAGACCTTTTGGTTACTGGCCAAGCGATGTTAAAACTTCTTGACGCACCCATCCCGTTAGCAGGATCATTTCCGGCATCATCCGCTGAATTGCAGAGTGCCAAATTCAAATTAAATTACTACAAATATTTAATTTTCATGAAATCACAAGTGCAATATAGCAAAACACAGCTTAGCTTGTTGTTAGTCCACCTGGCGTATCCGATTTCAAAAAAGCTTTTCGGCGAAAGCATACCAAGCATTTATGTAAGGACATCTCTCTCAGCAGACAAAACATTACAAACAGCTAGCAGCAAAGAAGATTGGTCACGAAAGTCAGAAAAGCAATAAAATGAATCGCTTACCTTTGATGATCTTCGGATGTTTGCACTCACGAGACTCCCAGTTACACAATAAATGTTCCTTTTGTTCCATAAAGATTATTTTTATATCCAAAATACCTACATTTGGTTGGCGCGTTATGTTCAGAAATCCACAGGCTCGAGCGGTCACGACGGGGCAGATGAAAATTCCAAATAGTATCCGTAAAGTTCGTAGAAACATGTCAAACGTTTTTTATAATCAATCCTCAGGTTGTTTTTACAATATATAATCGATAATATTTCAACCGGACTGTAGCTTCTTCAATAGGAGAGAGAGAGAAAATGTCTGCTCCACTCTGTTGGCGCATTCAAAACGCTGCTGGCACCCAGCTATCCAATAACGCGATGTGATCATTCTCACTCATTTTTCAGAATAAAAGCCTGAAACTATGTCTAAAAACTGTTCACACCATGTGGAAGCCATAGAGAAAGGAATCTGGTTGATATCCCTTTAAATGGAGGGAAGGCATGCAATGGAACAGGGAGATTAGTTTCTCTTAGGCACTTCCTTGTTGGATTTTCCTCAGGTTTTCACCTGCAATATCAGTTCTGTTATACTCACAGACAATATTTTGACAGTTTTGGAAACTTTAGAGTGTTTTCTATCCTAATCTGATTATATGCATATTTTAGATTCTGGGCCTGAGAAATAGGCAGATTCATTTGGGTACGTTTTTCATCCAAACATCAAAATACTGCCCCCTACACTCAACAAGTTAACCGCTAGGATACCTCACACAACATGAACCTACGCTACATCATCAAACACCTGGATAACCCAAAGACATATGCAGTGATTTTGTTTGTGGATTTTAGTTCAGCATTCAATAGCATCATCCCAGAACTGTTACAAGACACTCCTAGCTGAACGTGTCCAGTTCCATCTGTCAGTGGGACACTGACTTCCTGTCCAACTGGAGCGCCACAAGGATGCGTGCTCTCGCCTCTACTCACTCTACACCAATGACTGCACCTCCAACAACGCATTTGTCAAACTACTCAATTTTGCAGATGACACAGCTCTAGTCATCACCGAAGGCGATGAGTCCATGTACCATGGAGAGGTCGACCGGTTAATGGCACGGTGCATTCGCAATATCCTGGAACTCAACACAGAGAAAACCGTGAAAATGGTGGTTGACTTTAGAAAATGCCCCCCACAATCTCTCCGCCTCTAGATTGATGGCTCAGCTGTTAACACAGTTGAATCACTCAAATTCCTGGGCACCATCATCTCCCACAACCTCAAATGGGAGGACAGCATCACGGAGGTCGCCAAGAAGGCACAGCAGCAGATGTATGACTTGCGACAGGTGAAAAAACTCAATCTCCCAGTCAATCCTGAGCCGGTTTTACGCATTAACCATCGAGTCCATCCTCACCTCTATAACCGTCTGCTTTGGGCCTGGATCTGCCCGCCGCAAGGGAAAACTGCAATGCATTGTCCGATCTGCAGAGAGGGTCATCGGTTGCCACCTGCCCTCCATCGAGGTCCTGCTCGACTCCAGGGCAAGGAAGTGTGCAGGAAAGATCATTGCCAACACCTCCCACCCGGTCACCCTCTTCTCCAAAAATGCCCCTCTGGCAGGCGGTTCAGGTCACCCATGACAAAAACTGCCACCTGAAAAGTTTATTCCCCCGGGCCGTGGCCCGCGCCGTGGCCCGCACCGTGGCCCTCACCGTGGCCCGCACCGTGGCCCTCACCAACCAGCTATCTGGCCAATAGAGACTGAAGGACTATGGACTCGATGCTGCACACCGCATCAAGCCATCTCTGAACTGTAATCTAAATAACTGTACTATACTGCATTGCACTCTGTTCATCTCTGAAAATAGACATATTTATACTGAAACTATACAGCCACTGTGTATCAATAGTTTACACACTGTGAATGAACCGTATACCCACTGTGTATCAAACGTAACCTTTGTTTTAACTTGTCTGTATTCTGTATCTAAATGTTGTCGTTCACTAGCAGCACCATATCACCAGGTAACATTCTGATTATGTTGTCGTTCACTAGCAGCACCATATCACCAGGTAACATTCTGACTATGTTGTCTTTTACTAGCAGCACCATATCACCAGGTAACATTCTGACTATGTTGTCTTTTACTAGCAGCACCATATCACCAGGTAACATTCTGACTATGTTGTCTTTCACTAGCAGCACCATATCACCAGGTAACATTCTGACTATGTTGTCTTTCACTAGCAGCACCATATCACCAGGTAACATTCTGACTATGTTGTCTTTCACTAGCAGCACCATATCACCAGGTAACATTCTGAATATGTTGTCTTTCACTAGCAGCACCATATCACCAGGTAACATTCTGACTATGTTGTCTTTCACTAGCAGCACCATATCACCAAGTAACATTCTGACTAGGTTGTCTTTCACTAGCAGCACCATATCACCAGGTAACATTCTGAATATGTTGTCTTTCACTAGCAGCACCATATCACCAGGTAACATTCTGACTATGTTGTCTTTCACTAGCAGCACCATATCACCAGGTAACATTCTGACTATGTTGTCTTTCACTAGCAGCACCATATCACCAGGTAACATTCTGACTATGTTGTCTTTCACTAGCAGCACCATATCACCAAGTAACATTCTGACTATGGTGTCTTTCACTAGCAGCACCATATCACCAAGTAACATTCTGACTATGTTGTCTTTCACTAGCAGCACCATATCACCAGGTAACATTCTGACTATGTTGTCTTTCACTAGCAGCACCATATCACCAGGTAACATTCTGACTAGGTTGTCTTTCACTAGCAGCACCATATCATCAAGTAACATTCTGACTATGTTGTCTTTCACTAGCAGAACAATATCAACAAGTAACATTCTGACTATGTTGTCTTTTACTAGCAGCACCATATCACCAGGAACCATTCTGACTATCTTGTCTTTCACTAGCAGCACCATATCACCAAGTAACATTCTGACTATGTTGTCTTTTACTAGCAGCACCATATCACCAGGGACCATTCTGACTATGTTGTCTTTCACTAGCAGCACCATATCACCAAGTAACATTCTGACTATCTTGTCTTTCACTAGCAGCACCATATCCCCAGGTAACATTCTGACTATGTTGTCTTTCACTAGCAGCACCATATCACCAGGTAACATTCTGACTATCTTGTCTTTCACTAGCAGCACCATATCCCCAGGTAACATTCTGGCCTTGTTTCCTTTCACTAGCAGCACCATATCACCAAGGAACACTATGATTCTGATTTTAGTTTTCTGTAGCAAAGCATTTAAAAGTGTTTTTCATTGCTTACCATAATGAATAGGACCCCAATGTCAAGGAGTTTGTTTCTGCACACTGATTGTGTTAACTTTGTTTTGAGTGGATTTAAAAAAAAATGTATTTGTTAGGCAGTTGTCTGGTGAATAACTATTTAGTGAGCTATGCTGTCATATAATAGATATCATTCAGCTGAGAAATGTCACCAAGAAGTCTCGAACAAGAACAGAATGCTGTCAGAACACAGACAAATATAAGCAGAGAACCTTGACCTGAGGTGGGTGGAATCTTCGCTGATGGACTGATCCATTCTCCTGTTCTCACAACCCAGGTCTGCTACGTGCTCTGTGACACGGAATACAATACACAGCAATAAAAAGTCCATTTGTGCAGCGATTCGTTTTACTTTAGCCGCGCAGTGGGTGACGTTGCCGAGATCCTCGTTAAAGCAACTGACACTTAATTATCTCAATCAAGCTCTGCTCTCAAGGTGAAGGAGGTTGGTTATAATTGCGATGCAAGCAACACAAATTGCATCCCCGCGTGACTTTGTGTGACATCGGAGTAGAGTTGGATCTAGAGGAAAGCGGTGCCTGTTGCTTCTAAAATCACAACACTAAGAGAACATCTGTTTGCAAAACCACATGGACGCGGTAAGGAATTCAAGTCTTCTCCAGTTAGAAGTAACACGAATGAAGACAATGAACAGGGGAGATATCTAAATGCAACACGTTGCCTCAGGGCATCGGTCAATATAAATGTGCTGTAAGGGGGAATAGGGTCGTTTTAGACACAGCCAGCGTTTTAGACGTCAGACAGTTTTAATGTCATTAGCAGGGTCAAAGGTGAAATAGGAATGGTGAGACATTGTTACCTGGATCCATCAGGGAAGACCAGCATCCCACAGCCGTTGAAGAGTCCGTTCTCGAACTGACCCGTGTAACACGTCCCGTCACTTAAAGTCAGCTGGCCTAGACCATGTCTCAGACCTGGGGGACAGACAAACCAGTTAGTTACTGGCCTAGACCATGCCTCAGACCTGGGGGACAGACAAACCAGTTAGTTACTGGCCTAGACCATGTCTCAGACCTGGGGGACAGACAAACCAGTTAGTTACTGGTCTAGACCATGTCTCAGACCTGGGGGACAGACAAACCAGTTAGTTACTGGTCTAGACCATGTCTCAGACCTGGGGGACAGACAAACCAGTTAGTTACTGGCCTAGACCATGCCTCAGACCTGGGGGACAGACAAACCAGTTAGTTACTGGCCTAGACCATGTCTCAGACCTGGGGGACAGACAAACCAGTTAGTTACTGGTCTAGACCATGTCTCAGACCTGGGGGACAGACAAACCAGTTAGTTACTGGCCTAGACCATGCCTCAGACCTGGGGGACAGACAAACCAGTTAGTTACTGGCCTAGACCATGTCTCAGACCTGGGGGACAGACAAACCAGTTAGTTACTGTTCTAGACCATGTCTCAGACCTGGGGGACAGACAATACCAGTTAGTTACTGGTCTAGACCATGTCTCAGACCTGGGGGACAGACAAACCAGTTAGTTACTGGCCTAGACCATGTCTCAGACCTGGGGGACAGACAAACCAGTTAGTTACTGGTCTAGACCATGTCTCAGACCTGGGGGACAGACAAACCAGTTAGTTACTGGCCTAGACCATGTCTCAGACCTGGGGGACAGACAAACCAGTTAGTTACTGGCCTAGACCATGTCTCAGACCTGGGGGACAGACAATACCAGTTAGTTACTGGCCTAGACCATGTCTCAGACCTGGGGGACAGACAATACCAGTTAGTTAGTTAGTTACCAGTTAGCTAGACCATCATTGTAAATAAGAATTTGTTCTTAATTATTTAACATTTATTGAATAAATAAAGGTTAAATAAAATACACAAATAAGTCAGTTAGTAGTTAGTTAGTTACACGTTTATTCGTTATCAGCTAGTTAGTCACAAGTTAGTAAGTTATGTTAGTTATCAGTTAGTTAGCGAGCAGGCAAGTTAGTGCAAAATTAACTTGCAATAGACCGAACTGGACAAAAATAAAAAATGTAAAATTCACTCTGAAACATGAATGAAAGAAATCAAAAGACCACCTTCTTTTTCATAATAATTGTTCGTAAATCACCATGTGGATAAAGGATGGAGATGTGTCATGTGGAAGAGGTTAATGCAAGGTGAAGACCTTATTGGACCATATGAAACCACCAGCTCTATAGTACAGCTGCTATATAGACTCTCTGGGTTTCGGCCTGTACCTTTAAAAAAGCCTGTCTGTCTCGCCTTCATCCGTACAGACTATACAGTACATGAAGGCCTTTGTTGGTCAAATCTGCATGGCTATTCTTCAGGTAGTTGGGTCGTGAAGTAATTGTGAAGTAATATTATTATAATAGGGCCAGAACACTCAATTGCTCCAAATACCTTACAACCGGAGTCAGGCTCTTTGTCAGTACTTAGAGCTTCAAAATAGTCTGTCTAGCTGTCTGTCTAGCTGTCTGTCTAGCTGTCTGTCTAGCTGTCTGACTAGCTGTCTGTCTAGCTGTCTGTCTAGCTGTCTGACTAGCTGTCTGTCTAGCTGTCTGTCTAGCTGTCTGTCTAGCTGTCTGTCTAGCTGTCTGACTAGCTGTCTGTCTAGCTGTCTGACTAGCTGTCTATCTAGCTGTATGTCTATCTAGCTGTCTGACTAGCTGTCTGTCTATCTAGCTGCTGTCTAGCTGTCTATCTAGCTGTCTGTCTATCTGTCTGTCTATCTATCTATCAATCTGTATATCTAGATGTCTATATCTGTCTGTCTGTCTGTCTGTCTGTCTGTCTGTCTGTCTAGCTGTCCGTCTTTCTCACTTTTGTCCTTGTTCTTTAGACTATACATGCAGCTTATTTAGAAGTGCCAGGTCTGTCTACTCAAACCCACATCACTTGTCATGGGGTAGTTGGGTCAGGAAAAAAAATGTATTGCTCCAAATACACCTCTCAGGGCTTCCAAATACACCTCTCAGGGCTTCCAAATACACCTCTCAGGGCTTCCAAATACACCTCTCAGGTCTTCCAAATACACCTCTCAGGGCTTCCAAATACACCTCTCAGGGCTTCCAAATACACCTCTCAGGGCTTCCAAATACACCTCTCAGGGCTTCCAAATACACCTCTCAGGGCTTCCAAATACAACTCTCAGGGCTTCCAAATACACCTCTCAGGGCTTCCAAATACAACTCTCAGGGCTTCCAAATACACCTCTCAGGGCTTCCAAATACACCTCTCAGGGCTTCCAAATACACCTCTCAGGGCTTCCAAATACAACTCTCAGGGCTTCCAAATACACCTCTCAGGGCTTCCAAATACACCTCTCAGGGCTTCCAAATACACCTCTCAGGGCTTCCAAATACACCTCTCAGGGCTTCCAAATACACCTCTCAGGGCTTCTTCCAAATACAACTCTCAGGGCTTCCAAATACAACTCTCAGGGCTTCCAAATACAACTCTCAGGGCTTCCAAATACAACTCTCAGGGCTTCCAAATACAACTCTCAGGGCTTCCAAATACAACTCTCAGGGCTTCCAAATACAACTCTCAGGGCTTCCAAATACAACTCTCAGGGCTTCCAAATACAACTCTCAGGGCTTTCAAATACAACTCCCAGGGCTTCCAAATACACCTCTCAGGGCTTCCAAATACAACTCTCAGGGCTTCCAAATTTTCTTGGAAGTTGAAAAGAGGCTGCCTGTCTTTCCTTAGTCCTTGTTAACATCTATACTGTTGTTTCTTTGGGAGACCTGGGCATGTTCTATTCAAACATACATCTCAGGGTCTCTGTAACCTATGTAGTTAAAGAAAATGACACTTTTTGTGGGCAGTTGGATCGAAAGTAATTTAACAGTGAAGTGGGACTAAAAGATTATCTTGCTCTAAGACATACCAATCTCAGGGTCTCTGAATGTTCCTGGAACTTAACAAACAGGCTGCCTTGTCACTTCTAGTAAAGAATGTGAGTAAAAAAAAGAAATAATTCGAATGTTTTGTTATGTCAGTCGACACATACCCTCTAGGAGGCATTCAAGCCATGTCTCAACACACTGCATTTTACAACTGTGCGTATTGTAGGCTACAGCATTCTCCCAATTGTAGCCTACTGAATGAGGTCCACTGCATGGAGTCCACTGAATGAGGTCCACTGCATGGAGTCCACTGCATGGAGTCCACTGAATGAGGTCCACTGCATGGAGTCCACTGCATGGAGTCCACTGAATGAGGTCCACTGCATGGAGTCCACTGAATGAGGTCCACTGCATGGAGTCCACTGCATGGAGTCCACTGAATGAGGTCTACTGAATGAGGTCCACTGCATGGAGTCCACTGCATGGAGTCCAATGAATGAGGTCCACTGCATGGAGTCCACTGAATGAGGTCCACTGAATGAGGTCCACTGAATGGGGTCCACTGAATGAGGTCCACTGAATGAGGTCCACTGAATGGGGTCCACTGAATGAGGTCCACTGCATGGGGTCCACTGAATGGGGTCCACTGCATGGGGTCCACTGAACGGAGTCCACTGAATGGGGTCCACTGAATGGGGTCCACTGAACGGAGTCCACTGAATGGGGTCCACTGAATGAGGTCCACTGAATGAGGTCCACTGAATGGGGTCCACTGAATGAGGTCCACTGAATGGGGTCCACTGAATGAGGTCCACTGAATGGGGTCCACTGAATGAGGTCCACTGAATGGAGTCCACTGAATGGGGTCCACCGAATGAGGTCCACTGAATGAGGTCCACTGAATGGGGTCCACTGAATGAGGTCCACTGAATGAGGTCCACTGAATGAGGTCCACTGAATGGAGTCCACTGAATGAGGTCCACTGAATGGAGTCCACTGAATGGAGTCCACTGAATGAGGTCCACTGAATGGAGTCCACTGAATGGGGTCCACTGAATGGGGTCAGGTGAAATGTTCTGAGCTTCTCGTTGCTCCGTAGGTATTTGGGCAGCAAGACGTTTGAACGTAAAGTATCGGAGCACACAAGTGAACACAGTGGATTAGGATTTAGGAAGGGGGAGGTGAGAGTGAGAGAGGGAGAGGAAGGGGGAGGGTGGAGGGAGGGGGAGGTGAGAGTGAGAGAGGAGGGGGAGGGTGGAGGGAGGGAGGGGGAGGCGAGGTGAGGGTGAAAGAGGGAGAGGAAGGGGGAGGGTGGAGGGAGGTGAGGGTGAGTGAGAGAGATGAGGGTGGTTTTCTGCTGCCAGATACTAGTGTACTAAATTAGTATAACACAGTATTAGGATTTAGGAAGGGGGTGAGGGAGGAGGGGTGAGAGGAGTGGAGGGAGGAGTGGTGAGAGGAGTGGAGGGAGGAGGGGTGAGAGGAGTCGAGGGAGGAGGGTTGAGAGGAGTGGAGGGAGGAGGGGTGAGAGGAGTGGAGGGAGGAGGGGTGAGAGGACTGGAGGGAGGAGGGGTGAGAAGACTGGAGGGAGGAGGGGTGAGAGGACTGGAGGGAGGAGGGGTGAGAGAGGGGTGAGGGAGGAGGGATGAGAGAGGGAGAGGAAAGGGTGAGGGAGGGAGGGGTGAGAGAGGGAGAGGAAAGGGTGAGGGAGGGAGGGAGGGGTGAGAGAGGGAGAGGAAATGAAATACTGGGGGTGAAATACTGAAAGTGCATTTCTACTAGCTGCGGACCAGCTAGTAGATTGTGTACACTACTGTACTTACAAGCTAATTACTAATTGATTTCCCCCCAGTATTACAACTAATTCATTTCCCCCCAGTATTACAACACACAAACATCTCCCCATACTAATACAACTAATTCATTTCCCCCAGTAATACAACTAATTAATTTCCCCCAGTATTACAACTAATTCATTTCCCCCAGTATTACAACTAATTAATTTCCCCCCAGTATTACAACTAATTCATTTCCCCCCAGTATTACAACTAATTCATTTCCCCCAGTAATACAACTAATTCATTTCCCCCCAGTATTACAACTAATTCATTTCCCCCAGTATTACAACTAATTCCTTTCCCCCAGTATTACAACACACAAACATTTCCCCATACTAATACAACTAATTCATTTCCCTTTTTGTATTAAAACTAATTAATTTCCCTTTTTGTATTAAAACTAATTAATTTCCCCCAGTATTACAACTAATTCATTTCCCCCAGTAATACAACTAATTAATTTCCCCCAGTATTACAACTAATTCATTTCCCCCAGTATTACAACTAATTCATTTCCCCCCAGTATTACAACTAATTCATTTCCCCCCAGTATTACAACTAATTAATTTCCCCCAGTATTACAACTAATTCCTTTCCCCCAGTATTACAACACACAAACATTTCCCCATACTAATACAACTAATTCATTTCCCCCCAGTAATACAACTAATTAATTTCCCCTATTGTACAGAGTAATTAGCCTCACCAGTTTAGCTAAAGCAGTAGTGCTACTGGATCAAATCAAATCCAATTAAAATTGTATTTAAAGTGCATTAAAAATAGCAACACACTTAACATTAAAACAATACAATTAAAATAATTATAAGCAAACAAGAAGCCGTAAAATGTAGAAAATAAAAAGTACACAGTGTAAAACAATAAGAGCACTAATTCAAGGCCAAGCTTCGGACCAGCTAGTAGATTGTGTACACTACTGTACTTACAAGCTGCACGTCTCTCCTTTCGTCTAGTTTGATTCCAGAAATCAGTCCAGAGTTTAATCTGGTGAACGGTTCTTAGCATCGCGTCGTCGGGGCCAATCTTGTCGTTAGCTCACGGTTGCCAAGGTTGCCATGCTAATTTAGCTTTAGCTCAATTTGTCGGTGTTTATATCAATCAATAGTCTTAGTGCACTGACCCACACACACACACACACACACACACACACACACACACACACACACACACACGCACACACACACAAACATCTCTCTCAAAGTTGTCTTTCTTAGCTAATAACAGACTTGAACGGTGGATAATTAAAGATATGCCATCAGTCAGCCTGTCTCCTGTGTGTCCCACTTCAACCTGTTAGCCATACCTGTCAATACAAACAATCACCCTTACAACAAGGGAACTAAACAACACACCAGACACACCAAATGACCTCTGACCTCTCTGAAGCCACCATATGTTATCAGTTAAACAGAACGGTTTTCTAAAATAGCTCCAAACTTGTTCTCTAGTTATTATGGCATCCTTTATCGCTGGGGCTACCGTGACGTCTTGTGTTTTTGTCAAACTGCAAATACTGGTTTGGTCAGTGTAGCGTTAATGTGGATATTACGCGTCTGTGTGTGTGTGTGTGTATTTGTTTGCTTGTGTATTTGTATGTGTGTTGTCGCTATGACAGCAGAGTGTATATAGTCTGTAGAGAATTGCCGGTGGATACAGATTCTGTTTTTGACCTAGAATTAGTACAGACGACACACCCTTAGGCTCCAGCCTACCACTCCTCTCTGCTGTTTACTCAGAAGCAACAATCTGGACTGAGTTGAGACTTTTGATTCGTTAGAAACCTCCAGACACCTGAGGCTGACACAGTGAGAAATACATCCAGAGGGGGAATGGAGCATGTAAAGTACCTGCTAACTTTACTTTCATGTCTGACGTGTACTGTTGGAGTACATACATGTTGTATTTATGCCGAGTAAAAATAGAAACGCAACATGCAAAGTGTTGGTCCCATGTTTCATGAGCTGAAATAAAATATCCCAGAAATACACACAAAAAGCTTATTTCTCTCAAAATGTGTTTATGTCCCTGTTAGTGAGCATTTCTCCTCTGCCAAGATAATCCATCCGCCTGACAGGTGTGGCATATCAAGAAGCTGATTAAACAGCATGATCATTAAACAGGTGCTACGCCTTGTGCAAGGGACAATAAAAGGCCACTCTAAAATGTGCCTTTTTGTCAAACAACACAACATCATAGATGTCTCAAGTTTTGAGGGAGTGTGCAATTGGCATGCTGACTTCAGGAATGTACACCAGAGCTATTGCCAGAGGATTTAATGTTAATTTCTCTACCATAAGCCGCCTCCAACATCCTTTTAGAGAATTTAGCAGTACGTGTAACCGTGTAACCACGCCAGACCAGGACCCCCACACCGGCTTCTTCACCTGCAGGATTGTCTGAGACCAGCTATAAGGGATAGAGGGATGAGTAAAGTGATAGAGGGATGAGTAAAGTGATAAATGGATGAGTAAACTGATAGAGGGATGAGTAAAGTGATATAGGGATGAGTAGTGATAGAGGGATTAGTAAAGTGATAGAGGGATGAGTAAAGTGATAGAGGGATGAGTAAAGTGATAGAGGGATGAGTAAAGTGATAGAGGGATAGAGGGATTAGAAAAGTGACAGAGGGATAGAGGGATTAGTAAAGTGATAGAGGGATAGAGGGACAGAGGGATTAGTAAAGTGATAGAGGGATAGAAGGATGAGTAAAGTGATAGAGGGATAGAGGGATTAGTAAAGTGATAGAGGGATGAGTAAAGTGATAGAGGGATGAGTAAAGTGATAGAGGGATGAGTAAAGTGATAGAGGAATTAGTAAAGTGATAGAGGGATGAGTAAAGTGATAGAGGGATGAGTAAAGTGATAGAGGGATAGAGGGATTAGTAAAGTTATAAAGGGATGAGTAACATGATAAAGGAATGAGTAAAGTGATAGAGGGATAGAGGGATTAGTAAAGTGATAGAGGGATAGAGGGATAGAGGGATTAGTAAAGTGAAAGAGGATAGAGGGATGAGTAAAGTGATAGAGGATAGAGGGATGAGTAAAGTGATAAAGGGATGAGTAACATGATAAAGGGATGAGTAAAGTGATAAAGGGATGAGTAAAGTGATAGATGGATGAGTAAAGTGATAGAGGGATTAGTAAAGTGATAGAGGGATGAGTAAAGTGATAGAGGGATTAGTAAAGTGATACAGGGATTAGTAAAGTGATAGAGGGATGAGTAAAGTGATAGAGGGATAGAGGGATGAGAAAAGTTATAGAGGGATGAGTAAAGTGATAAAGGGATGAGTAAAGTGATAGAGGGATAGAAGGATTAGTAAAGTGATAGAGGGATTAGTAAAGTGATAGAGGGATGAGTAAAGTGATAGAGGGATGAGTAAAGTGATAGAGAGATTAGTAAAGTGATAGAGGGATTAGTAAAGTGATAGAGGGATTAGCAAAGTGATAGAGGGATAGAGGGATTAGTAAAGTGATAGAGGATGAGTAAAGTGATAGAGGGATGAGTAAAGTGATAGAGGGATAGAGGGATCTTGCCTTCCCTCCACTCCCCATGGTACTCTTCACCGTTGGAATAGGTGAAGGATCCTCTTGTCAGGGTCATATCACACAGGTCCTGTTGTTCACACACACACACACACACACACACACACACACACACACACACACACAATTATTATTGGGTTATGATACTATATACCATGATGGGTTATATAACCATGACGGGTTATGATACTATATACCATGATGAGTTATGATACTATAAACCATGATGGGTTATGATACTATATACCATGATGGCTTATGGTACTACATACCAAGATAGGTTATGATACTATATACCATGATGGGTTATGATACTATATACCATGATGGGTTATGATACTATATACCATGATGGATTATGATACTATATACCATGATGGGTTATGATACTATATACCAAGATAGGTTATGATACTATATACCATGATGGGTTATGATACTATATACCATGATGGGTTATGATACTATATACCATGATGGATTATGATACTATATACCATGATGGGTTATGATACTATGTACCATGATGGGTTATGATACTATATACCATGATGGGTTATGATACTATATACCATGATGGGTTATGATACTATATACCACAATGGGTTATGATACTATATACCATGATGGGTTATATAACCATGATGGGTTATGATACTACATACCACAATGGGTTATGATACTATATACCATGATGGGTTATATAACCAAGATGGGTTATGATACTACATACCACAATGGGTTATGATACTATATACCATGATGGGTTATATAACCATGATGGGTTATGATACTACATTCCATGATGGGTTATGATACTATATACCATGATGGGTTATGATACTATATACCATGATGGGTTATGATACTATATACCATGATGGGTTATGATACTATATACCATGATGGGTTATATAACCATGATGGGTTATGATACTACATACCATGATGGGTTATGATACTATATACCATGATGGGTTATGATACTATATACCATAATGGGTTATGATACTATATACCATGATGGGTTATGATACTACATACCATGATGGGTTATGATACTATATACCATGATGGGTTATGATACTATATACCATGATGGGTTATGATACTATATACCATGATGGGTTATGATACTATATACCATGATGGGTTATGATACTATATGCCATGATGGGTTATGATACTATATACCATGATGGGTTATGATACTATATACCATGATGGGTTATGATACTATATACCATGATGAGTTATGATACTATATACCATGATGGGTTATGATACTACATACCATAGTACCATGATGAGTTATGATACTACACACCATGATGGGTTATGATACTACACACCATGATGGGTTATGATACTATATACCATGATGGGTTATGATACTATATACCATGATGGGTTATGATACTATATACCATGATGGGTTATATAACCATGATTGGTTATGATACTAGATACCACGATGGGTTATGATACTATATACCATGATGGGTTATATAACCATGATTGGTTATGATACTATATACCATGATGGGTTATGATACTATATACCATGATGGGTTATGATACTACATACCATGATGGGTTATGATACTATATACCATGATGGGTTATGATACTATATACCATGATGGGTTATGATACTATATACCATGATGGGTTATGATACTATATACCATGATGGGTTATGATACTATATACCATGATGGGTTATGATACTATATACCATGATGGGTTATATAACCATGATGGGTTATGATACTATATACCATGATGGGTTATATAACCATGATGGGTTATGATACTATATACCATGATGGGTTATGATACTATATACCATGATGGGTTATGATACTATATACCATGATGGGTTATGATACTATATACCATGATGGGTTATATAACCATGATGGGTTATGATACTACATACCATGATGGGTTATGATACTATATACCATGATGGGTTATGATACTATATACCATGATGGGTTATATAACCATGATGGGTTATGATACTACATACCATAGTACCATGATGGGTTATGATACTACATACCATGATGGGTTATGATACTATATACCATGATGGGTTATAATACTATATACCATGATGGGTTATGATACTACATACCATAGTACCATGATGGGTTATGATACTACATACCATGATGGGTTATGATACTATATACCATGATGGGTTATAATACTATATACCATGATGGGTTATGATACTACATACCATGATGGGTTATGATACTACATACCATGATGGGTTATGATACTACATACCATGATGGGTTATGATACTATATACCATGATGGGTTATATAACCATGATGGGTTGTGAAACTACATACCATAGTACGATGATGAGTTATGATACTACATACCACGATGGGTTATGATACTACACACCATGATGGGTTATGATACTATATACCATAGTACCATGATGAGTTGTGATACTACACACCATGATGGGTTATGATACTACACACCATGATGGGTTATGATACTATATACCATGATGGGTTATGATACTACATACCATGATGGGTTATGATACTATATACCATAGTACCATGATGGGTTGTGATACTACACACCATAGTACCATGATGGGTTATGATACTACACACCATGATGGGTTATGATACTATATACCATGATGGGTTATGATACTACATACCATGATGGGTAATGATACTATATACCATAGTACCATGATGGGTTATGATACTACACACCATGATGGGTTATGATACTACATACCATAGTACCATGATGAGTTATGATACTACACACCATGATGGGTTATGATACTATATACCATGATGGGTTATGATACTACACACCATGATGGGTTATGATACTATATACCATGATGGGTTATGAAAATACATACCATGTTGGGTTCTGATACTATATACCATGATGGGTTATGATACTATATACCATGATGGGTTATGATACTATATACCATGATGGGTTATGATACTATATACCATGATGGGTTATGATACTACACACCATGATGGGTTATGATACTATATACCATGATGGGTTATGATACTACATACCATGATGGGTTATGATACTATATACCATGATGGGTTATGATACTATATACCATGATGGGTTATGATACTACACACCATGATGGGTTATGATACTATATACCATGATGGGTTATGATACTACATACCATGATGGGTTATGATACTATATACCATGATGGGTTATATAACCATGATGGGTTATGATACTATATACCATGATGGGTTATGATACTACATACCACGATGGGTTATGATACTATATACCATGATGGGTTATGATACTATATACCATGATGGGTTATGATACTATATACCATGCTGGGTTATGATACTAAATACCATGATGGGTTATATAACCATGATGGGTTATGGTACTATATACCATGATGGGTTATGATACTATATACCATAGTACCATGATGGGTTATGGTACTATATACCATGATGGGTTATGATACTATATACCATGATGGGTTATGATACTATATACCATGATGGGTTATGATACTATATACCATGATGGGTTATGATCTATATACCATGATGAGTTATGATACTACACACCATGATGGGTTATGATACTACATACCATGATGGGTTATGATACTATATACCATGATGGGTTATGATACTATATACCATGATGGTTTATATAACCATGATGGGTTATGATACTATATACCATGATGGGTTATATAACCATGATGGGTTATGATACTACATACCACAATGGGTTATGATACTACATACCATAGTACCATGATGGGTTATGATACTACATACCATGATGGGTTATGATACTATATACCATGATGGGTTATGATACTATATACCATGATGGGTTATGATACTATATACCATGATGGGTTATGATACTACATACCATGATGGGTAATGATACTATATACCATAGTACCATGATGGGTTATGATACTACACACCATGATGGGTTATGATACTACATACCATAGTACCATGATGAGTTATGATACTACACACCATGATGGGTTATGATACTATATACCATGATGGGTTATGATACTACACACCATGATGGGTTATGATACTATATACCATGATGGGTTATGAAAATACATACCATGTTGGGTTCTGATACTATATACCATGATGGGTTATGATACTATATACCATGATGGGTTATGAAACTATATACCATGATGGGTTATGATACTATATACCATGATGGGTTATAATACTATATACCATGATGGGTTATGATACTATATACCATGATGGATTATGGTACTATATACCATGATGGGTTATGATACTATATACCATGATGGGTTATAATACTATATACCATGATGGGTTATGATCTATATACCATGGTGGGTTATGATACTACATACAATGATGAGTTATGATACTACATACCATGATGGATTATGGTACTATATACCATGATGGGTTATGATACTACATACCATGATGGGTTATGATACTATTTACCATGATGGGTTATGATCTATATACCATGATGAGTTATGATACTACACACCATGATGGGTTATGATACTACATACCATGATGGGTTATGATACTACATACCATGATGGGTTATGATACTATATACCATGAAGGGTTATGATACTATATATATGGGTTATGACTCTTTTTTTTCTACTGTGTTATTGACTTGTTAATTGTTTACTCCATGTGTAACTCTGTGTTGTCTGTTCACACTGCTATGCTTTATCTTGGCCAGGTCGCAGTTGTAAATGAGAACTTGTTCACAACTAGCCTACCTGGTTAAATAAAGGTGAAATAAAAATATACCATGATGGGTTATGATACTACATACCATGATGGGTTATGATACTATATACCATGATGGGTTATGATACTACATACCATGATGGGTTATGATACTATATACCATGATGGGTTATGATACTACATACCATGATGGGTTATGATACTATATACCATGATGGGTTATGATACTACATACCATGATGGGTTATATAACCATGATGGGTTATGATACTATATACCATGATGGGTTATGATACTACATACCATGATGGGTTATATAACCATGATGGGTTATGATACTACATACCATGATGGGTTATGATACTATATACCATGATGGGTTATGATACTATATACCATGATGGGTTATGATACTACATACCATGATGGGTCATGATACTACATACCATGATGGATTATGGTACTATATACCATGATGGGTGATGATACTATATACCATGATGGGTTATGATACTATATACCATGATGAGTTATGATACTATATACCATGATGGGTTATGATACTATATACCATGATGGGTTATATAACCATGATGGGTTATGATACTATATACCATGATGGGTTATGATACTATATACCATGATGGGTTATATAACCATGATGGGTTATGATACTACATACCATGATGGGTTATGATACTATATACCATGATGGGTTATGATACTATATACCATGATGGGTTATGATACTATATACCATGATGGGTTATGATACTATATACCATGATGGGTTATGATACTATAAACCATGATGGGTTATGATACTATATACCATGATGGGTTATGATACTATATACCATGATGGGTTATGATACTATATACCATGATGGGTTATGATACTATATACCATGATGGGTTATGATACTATATACCATGATGGGTCATGATACTATATACCATGATGGGTTATGATACTATATACCATGATGGGTTATGATACTACACACCATGATGAGTTATGATACTACATACCATGATGGATTATGGTACTATATACCATGATGGGTTATGATACTATATACCATGATGGGTTATGATACTATATACCATGATGGGTTATGATCTATATACCATGATGAGTTATGATACTACATACCATGATGGATTATGGTACTATATACCATGATGGGTTATATAACCATGATGGGTTATGATACTATATACCATGATGGGTTATGAAACTATATACCATGATGGGTTATGATACTATATACCATGATGGGTTATAATACTATATACCATGATGGGTTATGATACTATATACCATGATGGATTATGGTACTATATACCATGATGGGTTATGATACTATATACCATGATGGGTTATAATACTATATACCATGATGGGTTATGATCTATATACCATGGTGGGTTATGATACTACATACAATGATGAGTTATGATACTACATACCATGATGGATTATGGTACTATATACCATGATGGGTTATGATACTACATACCATGATGGGTTATGATACTATTTACCATGATGGGTTATGATCTATATACCATGATGAGTTATGATACTACACACCATGATGGGTTATGATACTACATACCATGATGGGTTATGATACTACATACCATGATGGGTTATGATACTATATACCATGATGGGTTATGATACTATATACCATGATGGGTTATGATACTACATACCATGATGGGTTATGATACTACATACCATGATGGGTTATGATACTATATACCATGAAGGGTTATGATACTATATATATGGGTTATGACTCTTTTTTTTCTACTGTGTTATTGACTTGTTAATTGTTTACTCCATGTGTAACTCTGTGTTGTCTGTTCACACTGCTATGCTTTATCTTGGCCAGGTCGCAGTTGTAAATGAGAACTTGTTCACAACTAGCCTACCTGGTTAAATAAAGGTGAAATAAAAATATACCATGATGGGTTATGATACTACATACCATGATGGGTTATGATACTATATACCATGATGGGTTATGATACTACATACCATGATGGGTTATGATACTATATACCATGATGGGTTATGATACTACATACCATGATGGGTTATGATACTATATACCATGATGGGTTATGATACTACATACCATGATGGGTTATGATACTATATACCATGATGGGTTATGATACTACATACCATGATGGGTTATATAACCATGATGGGTTATGATACTATATACCATGATGGGTTATGATACTACATACCATGATGGGTTATATAACCATGATGGGTTATGATACTACATACCATGATGGGTTATGATACTATATACCATGATGGGTTATGATACTATATACCATGATGGGTTATGATACTACATACCATGATGGGTCATGATACTACATACCATGATGGATTATGGTACTATATACCATGATGGGTGATGATACTATATACCATGATGGGTTATGATACTATATACCATGATGAGTTATGATACTATATACCATGATGGGTTATGATACTATATACCATGATGGGTTATATAACCATGATGGGTTATGATACTATATACCATGATGGGTTATGATACTATATACCATGATGGGTTATATAACCATGATGGGTTATGATACTACATACCATGATGGGTTATGATACTATATACCATGATGGGTTATGATACTATATACCATGATGGGTTATGATACTATATACCATGATGGGTTATGATACTATATACCATGATGGGTTATGATACTATAAACCATGATGGGTTATGATACTATATACCATGATGGGTTATGATACTATATACCATGATGGGTTATGATACTATATACCATGATGGGTTATGATACTATATACCATGATGGGTTATGATACTATATACCATGATGGGTCATGATACTACATACCATGATGGATTATGGTACTATATACCATGATGGGTGATGATACTATATACCATGATGGGTTATGATACTATATACCATGATGAGTTATGATACTATATACCATGATGGGTTATGATACTATATACCATGATGGGTGATGATACTATATACCATGATGGGTTATGATACTATATACCATGATGGGTTATGATACTACATACCATGATGGGTTATGATACTATATACCATGATGGGTTATGATACTATATACCATGATGGGTTATGATACTACATACCATGATGGGTTATGATACTATATACCATGATGGGTTATGATACTATATACCATGATGAGTTATGATACTATATACCATGATGGGTTATGATACTACATACAATGATGAGTTATGATACTATATACCATGATGGGTTATGATACTATATACCATGATGGGTTATGATACTATATACCATGATGGGTTATGATACTATAAACCTCCACCCCAAAGTACTTCGTGCCCCTCTAAATGAATGGGTGCATGACTCTTCTGCAAACACCCACAGAGCGCTAACCTGATTGAGACACATTTTGACGCACAGTTTGGAGCGCTCGCCCAGACAACCCGTGGTTTAACTCACACAGAGAGCTGATCTCTGCATTATTTTTTTGCGGTAGGCGTACTACAGAGACCGTAAAATATTCATGTGAGCGCCATGACGTTAGGCTTTTTAATGATGTTGTCTTTATTCTATTTGCAACTAATGAAAATGAATTATCAGGCTATAGCCTACTGAACGAACGAATGGCCTACCCGAACTATAGCTGTGATTTCAGGTCAGGGCGAAATAATATGATCAAGAACACAGTTATAGCCTAAGAATGGAAAGTCCATCGAGATATTCCATTGCTTATTGTTGTAAACTACACTGTGTCTCGGACACAGGGACGTTTGAAGGATTCTCATCCTATTTTTTCTCCTCTGGATATAATGATGTTACATCAGTACATTTGAATAAAACCAAAACACTTTTATATATTTAACAATAAGAAAAGGAATCCAGTAATTCTCTAGATATTGTTATTCTCTTAATGCAGCCTATGAATCAATACAATAGAGGATGTATATGCCCCGTCTAAAATGTTACCACAGTAACGTTGCGATTTTCCCTTTCACGTTGCCGGCAGATAGCATTGAGAAAATCATCATTGCCACGGCGATTAAACAATCAAATTATTTACCTGCTAGGTATTTTACACCAAGAGAATCCACCTTCCCTACATCACTGACAGAAAACCGGTTAGTGGATGATTCTACACCTTCCAGTGAAAATTAGCTTTCCGTATCCTCGCATCTCCTGGCAAGAGGCTTCAGCATTATTCCAAGGTGGCGCGGTCCTATTGAGCATCTTTCACTTGACCTTGATTCAAACACTCATCCGATTGGCTGTCTGCTCCTCGTCCAGTGCATCTATGGAAGACATGTTTGTGAAGGGCAACCCCTCATTCAACAGAGTTCGCCGATATAATTAGCCGGAGTGCTCCTTGTTAAACCGTTTGCCCTTGCCTTTTATGTGCCGTCCACGTCTCTGAAGAGGTATAAACCGCCACTGAGGCTGCTTTTTAATGATATTATGTAACTTTGGTGATCAATTTGGTGATTATACTTTGGTGGCGGGTTTCATTGAAAACTCTGATTTATTTGACCCTATATCGCAAAAGAACAGCTGCGAGGGATGGCGAGGGTTTTGTCACCAAGCAGATGATATCTAAACCAATATGGCAAAGTAGAGGGGACATTCTTTTATTCCTGAAACATACCACATGGCAAACAGGAAGTCATAAAGATCGCAATTGAAGTAATGTGATTAAGTTGTAGGAAACCTGATGAAGAAAAAAAACACGGTTGTGAAAATGGACCCGTCTTTGTAAAGAAGCTGTAACAGACGGGTTTTGATAAACTCCTTCTGTGTTTAGAACTGAGAACCCCCCTTTCTTTCCCCTTTGACTGAGGTCGAATACTATTACAGTAATATAGAATTATAAATAATATAATAAATTGGAATCAAATATAATTGAAATATAATTGGAATCAAATGTAATTGAATAGAATGTTAAAGAATTGGAATAGATTAGAATAGGATTGAAAGAACAGAATAGAACCAAAGCCAAGCAGTCTCTCAAATATCGGTAGGAACAGTGTAATTTCGATTCAGTATAAAGTTGATGATGCTTATCATACAACAACACACACAGCCAGAAATATGAATAATAATCTCTGTTCATACCGTCATACAAAGGTCTCTTCCCTGTAAATCCCTTGTATGTGTTAATGCTGAAGTATCATTATCTCCTGTTTACATGTATTAAATATATGGTAATCATTGACCTTTCTTTTATTATGACGGTTCTATAGGAAAACATTGGCTGTACATTATCTATCTAAATACCACGGCAATGTATAGGCTACCCACTGCGCATTATTAAAACTCATAACGCACTGATGCCCTTTAACACAGATTTGAGAACATTTGGACCATAGCCTACACACTGTACATTCAATCTATACGTTTCTTTATTGATCCATATGCCTTTGTTGCGGGTTTAAATTCCATCACTGACGTTCATTCTCTCAACAGAACTGAGATGTTGGGGGGTCTATCGGGTGGGTGGTGGTGGTGGTGGGTGGGACCGTGAGCGGATGCTGCAGCTATAAGTCCCCCCTACATTTTGTACTCCACCCATAACCCTCAAAAAGTATTGGTGACGTATGCGCACAAGCACCTAGCAGAATGTGCGCGTCCGCGGGAGGGCCCGGTAGAAAATGGCGAGTCTGTGCAAAAGGCAGCAATGCACGATCGAGAGGCGCGGCTTTCGGCAGGAACTTGACTCGTGGCGACACAAACTCATTCACTGTGTAGGTAAGCTCGTTTCGCCTTGCATGGAGGTTCGGCTGGAGAGCCAGGGTGCGCGTGGTTTGGGGAGAAAACACTTAAATGGCTTGGCTGTTGTGTCCTGGGGAAAAACTGACGCTGCTGCTGAGGTCCGCAAGCCAAGGGTGCTGAGCGGAGCGAGCTGTCATTTTTTTGTTGCCTCGCGTCTCAACACCGACCGCCTCCCCCGGATCTGCCCAAATATATAGTTAAAGTTTTTTAAAGCTTTGGATCTTATTGCCATGTGTTTCAGCGATATGGACGTTATGTTGTTATTATATGTGGATGTGATAAATGTGTTTTTCTCGGGTATTAGTGATTTGAAAGTGAGGAAACTATTTTTGTCATTTTTTGTGCTGTTTATTTATTGTAAAGCAGGGCGTGTCACGTGTCCAGATGGAATTGTAGCTCGGCAAATGAGAAAGGGTTTTCTGTGCCTGTGTGCGCGCTGCTCATTTTATTGTAGGCCTACTATAATATTGTTGGGGGAGGGCAGTGCGCGTTCCACCTTCAGAATTGAAACCGGGATTGGTGTTGCGCGTTACCTTGTTGCCCTGGACGTCGGCACCAGGGAACGCGCATTGCTGCATTGGGGAAATGTCACAGAAAATAATTTTAGTATTTTAGGGAAGGTGGGGGATGACAAAGAAAATGACACTGCGTTTCATCTCGCTGGCCACGGTTGAAAACACGGACTGTTCGTTCTTGTGGTTGTAGTACTTGTTGAAATCATTCGTTACAATGTAACTGATGCTGTACAACTCTGCAGTTTAGATTTTGTTTTGTAGCAGTTTACAGCAAACGATTGTTTAGGGAAAATGTTTTTTCTCATTTAGGTATAGCTTGTTGTTGTAATGTAAACCGATGCAGTGGACATTCCGTTGTTTTGGAAAGCTGCGTTATCCCACTCAATGCAATGTATTCTATTTTAATCTTTGATAATCGGTCCAACGTTTCTTCAATAGACTAACATTAATTGGCAACAGCATAATGACAGTATTTTAATAACAATATGGATATTTTGGATTTCCCCTCCCCCAATATTCTCTCGTTTCATTAGCTTTGTTTTATCCGGTTAAATCGGTAGATCCGGTGTCATTGGGAGATTATGATCAACTTCGTTCTGATCTTTAAAACTACAGGTTTCCTATTTTTCAAACCCCAGTTTGTAATCTCCCTTTTATCAGTAGAATATATCTATATATCTATATATCTATCCCTCTGCAACACTCCTGCCCTTGGCAGTATACTGTATCAGGTGTTAGGCTACAGACCTACCTACAGCTTGATCTTGTTCTGTGTGAAAATCTTCCTGGCCCCTGCCCTGCTGCCTGGCTAACCGGACTGACCCGTGCTACCCGCGCTAACCGGACTGACCCGACTGACCCGCGCTAACCGGACTGACCCGCGCTAACCGGACTGACCCGCGCTGACCCGCGCCTTGACGATGGTTTCATCTCAATTTAGGATCTTTTTTTCCAAAATAATAATTGAACCAGTAGGTACCATCGAAAGACACATCTAGACACATTTTCTCTTGCCGGGCTCACTTGAGAAACAAGAACAAACGTTTATTTTCAACTTCAGAGTAGGCCTAAGTGTTTTATTATCTCCTCTCCAAATAATAGTTGAACATTTCACTGTGGACATTTAACCATGTCTGCTTCTGTCACAACAGACATGTTCTTCAGGGATGTCAGGCAGCGTATCTATTGAGGCTTTCTATCGTGTTGTTGCATGTCAATAAACTCATTGGACTGTTTTTAGGAGGTTGGATTGGGTGTAGGGATCTTTATCCCACATAGCCCTGTATGTAATGTAGGTTTCATGTAGTATGTTCAATATCAGCCTCCCACCACGTTTCCATGGTGAATCTAACTGTATGCATATTCGCCTTAGGGCTTATTGATGTCAGTGAACAGCATAGGCCTTCTGTATCCTAGAGCACAAAGGTTGATGTTATTAACTGCTGTGTCTTTTTTCTGGCCCACTGTAATTGATTTGTGCACATGTGTAATAGTGTCTATATAACCGCTTGGCTGAGAAAGGGAGAGACTTGGAGACTTAAAGACTTCATAGATAATGGGGATTTTTCTACAGTTGGTCAGAGGAATACGTTTAGTCTCTAACACTTTAAAATCCATCTCTGTCTCTCTCTCTCTTTCCCATTCCATCCCTCAGTGTTTCTCTCCCTCTATCCCTCTCTCTAGTTTCCAGATATCTGGTCATTCAGTATCACAGATGGGTTCCCCAGAGATTTGCCTCCTACTTTCTCATCTAGTTAATTCTCTCGTGGGGGTTTTGAAAAACATGTGTTGTCATTTATCAGGTGTACCTTCGCCCCGCAGTCTGCCTCCACTAACCCGAGCGCACACACACACACACACACACACACACACACACACACACACACACACACACACACATACATTCAGGGTTAAGTTGAGAACAGACTGTACAGAGTTTAGATGTAGGGATTTAAAGGACTATAGACACACACACACACACACACACAGACTGCTGAGATTGATAAGCACAATGTGTGTGTGGGCAGTTGTGTGTCTGAGGTGCCACTAGCTAGAACCTGCCCTTTGACTGCACTGACTAGTAATCCCCTGTCCTTTCTGCAGAGACACTGAGCCTCTTCGCCCATCTGTGCTGTACACACACACACACACACACACACACACACTCCCTAAAACAAGAGCAAATTACATTTTAAATCTCATTTTTACTCACTTAAAAAAAAAACTCTAGACAGACACTATTTAGGAAGATATTTTCCAAAGTTGTATTTGGAGATGCTGTGCTGCTGTTAAGGTGCTGCTGTTAAGGTGCTGCTGTTAAGGTGCTACTGTTAAGGTGCTGCTGTTAAGGTGTGTTAACTCAGCTCAGTAAAGCAGTACTAAAGGGTTTGACAAATATGATGTCATCAATGTATTTGAACTTTGGGTTAAAAATGCCAGTCTTCCTCTCCTCCCTGTTTCAGATCAAAGTCCTTTAAATCTCTAAATCTAAGCTACACTGTACTCAACTTAACCCTACATTTATATAACCCTTTTCTCTGTGTGGTGTGGGTCAAGATAACAGCCTTACATAAGAACCAGCCATTAAACAATCTGGTTGGGCAGGTTAAAAGAGATCAGTATATGGGCCCATTCTGGTCTGTGCTTTCTTAATGTACTGTTAAAGAGAATTTGACACACAGAGAGACGTTGCGAGGATTGATGCATCCGCAACTCCTTTTTTTGTGAAAATAATGTTGACTTTGACACAGCTAGAAATCATATTCAAATCCCACAAAGTTGTTCAGTCATTTGTTATTTTGTGTGAAAGGTGACATTTGAGCAAAAATGTAGTTTGTGTATGTTTGACTAGCAGCGACGAAGAGAGGGAATTGTTTTGGTTTGGTGTGTTTGACTAACAGCGTAGAAGAGAGGGAATGGTTTGGTGTGTTTGACTAACAGCGACGAAGAGAGGGAATGGTTTGGTGTGTTTGACTAACAGCGTAGAAGAGAGGGAATTGTTTTGGTTTGGTGTGTTTGACTAACAGCGTAGAAGAGAGGGAATTGTTTTGGTTTGGTGTGTTTGACTAGCAGCGACGAAGAGAGGGAATTGTTTTGGTTTGGTGTGTTTGACTAGCAGCGTAGAAGAGGGAATGGTTTGGTGTGTTTGACTAACAGCGACGAAGAGAGGGAATGGTTTGGTGTGTTTGACTAACAGCGTAGAAGAGAGGGAATTGTTTTGGTTTGGTGTGTTTGACTAGCAGCGTAGAAGAGAGGGAATTGTTTTGGTTTGGTGTGTTTGACTAGCAGCGTAGAAGAGAGGGAATGGTTTGGTGTGTTTGACTAACAGCGACGAAGAGAGGGAATGGTTTGGTGTGTTTGACTAGCAGCAACGAAGAGAGGGAATTGTTTTGGTTTGGTGTGTTTGACTAGCAGCATCGAAGAGAGGGAATGGTTTGGTGTGTTTGACTAGCAGCAACGAAGAGAGGGAATGGTTTGGTGTGTTTGACTAGCAGCAACGAAGAGAGGGAATGGTTTGGTGTGTTTGACTAACAGCGTAGAAGAGACGGAATGGTTTGGTGTGTTTGACTAGCAGCGACGAAGAGAGGGAATGGTTTGGTGTGTGACTAGCAGCGACGAAGAGAGGGAATGGTTTGGTGTGTGTGACTAGCAGCAACGAAGAGAGGGAATGGTTTGGTGTGTTTGACTAACAGCGACAAAGGGAGGGAATTGTTTTGGTTTGGTGTGTTTGACTAACAGCGTAGAAGAGAGGGAATGGTTTGGTGTGTTTGACTAGCAGCGACGAAGAGAGGGAATTGTTTTGGTTTGGTGTGTTTGACTAGCAGCGTAGAAGAGAGGGAATGGTTTGGTGTGTTTGACTAACAGTGTAGAAGAGAGGGAATTGTTTTGGTTTGGTGTGTTTGACTAACAGCGTAGAAGAGAGGGAATTGTTTTGGTTTGGTGTGTTTGACTAACAGCGTAGAAGAGAGGGAATGGTTTGGTGTGTTTGACTAACAGCGTAGAAGAGAGGGAATTGTTTTGGTTTGGTGTGTTTGACTAACAGCGTAGAAGAGAGGGAATTGTTTTGGTTTGGTGTGTTTGACTAACAGCGTAGAAGAGAGGGAATTGTTTTGGTTTGGTGTGTTTGACTAACAGCGTAGAAGAGAGGGAATTGTTTTGGTTTGGTGTGTTTGACTAACAGCGTAGAAGAGAGGGAATTGTTTTGGTTTGGTGTGTTTGACTAGCAGCGTAGAACAGAGGGAATTGTTTTGGTTTGGTGTGTTTGACTAACAGCCAAGAAGAGAGGGAAGGGTTTTGGTTTGGTGTGTGTTTAGTTGTGGAATTAATATTTGACTGTGTGTTTGAGGGAATGCTTTTGTGTTTGTGTATTTGAAGGAATGCATGTGTGTGTGTCTAGCTGTGTATTGGATCAATATTGTAAACCTCAAAAAGTGCTACCAAGGGATGCATAAATGTGTAGTTTATTGGAGCGTGCTGTTCACCTACCCCCTACCGCTCCCCGCCTTTCATTTTAGAAACCCCTGTATGATTCTCAGACCAAAACAGCACATTCCAGCACCACACAGTAGGGGATCTAAACCCCAGATACAAAACCATGACTAGATCTTAAAGTGTGTGTGTGTGTGTGTGTGTGTGTGTGTGTGTGTGTGTGTGTGTGTGTGTGTGTGTGTGTCTTTTTCAAATGTCCAAAATCAACGGCTGTTTCTAGTAGAGGTCGACTGATTATGATTTTTCAACACCGATACCGATTATTGGAGGACCAAAATAAGCCGATACCGATTAATCGGACGATTTTTATATATACAGTGGGCAGAACATGTATTTGATACACTGCCGATTTTGCAGGTTTTCCTACTTACAAAGCATGTAGAGGTCTGTAATTTTTTTAAATCATAGGTACACTTCAACTGTGAGAGACGGAATCTAAAACAAAAATCCAGAAAATCACATTGTATTATTTTTAAGTAATTAATTTGCATTTTATTGCATGACATAAGTATTTGATCACCTACCAACCAGTAAGAATTCCAGCTCTCACAGACCTGTTAGGTTTTCTTTAAGAAGCCCTCCTGTTCTCCACTCATTACCTGTATTAACTGCACCTGTTTGAACTCGTTACCTGTATAAAAGACACCTGTACACACACTCAATCAAACAGACTCCAACCTCTCCACAATGGCCAAGACCAGTGGGCTGTGTAAGGACATCAGGGATAAAATTGTAGACCTGCACAAGAATGGGATGGGCTACAGGATAATAGGCAAGCAGCTTGGTGAGAAGGCAACAACTGTTGGCGCAATTATTAGAAAATGGAAGAAGTTCAAGATGACAGTCAATGACCCTCAGTCTGGGGCTCCATGCAAGATCACACCTCGTGGGGCATCAATGATCATGAGGAAGGTGAGGGATCAGCCCAGAACTACACGGCAGGACCTTCTCAATGACCTAAAGAGAGCTGGGACCACAGTCTCAAAGAAAACCATTAGTAACACACTATGCCGTCATGGATTAAAATCCTGCAGCGCACACAAGGTCCCCCTGCTCAAGCCAGCGCATGTCCAGGCCCATCTGAAGTTTGCCAATGATCATCTGGATGATCCAGAGGAGGAATGGGAGAAGGTCATGTAGTCTGATGAGACAAAAATAGAGCTTTTTGGTCTAAACTCCACTCGCCGTGTGTGGAGGAAGAAGAAGGATGAGTACAACCCCAAGAACACCATCCCAACCGTGAAGCATGGAGGTGGAAACATCATTCTTTGGGGATGCTTTTCTGCAAAGGGGACAGGACGACTGCACCGTATTGAGGGGAGGATGGATGGGGCCATGTATCGCGAGATCTTGGCCAACAACCTCCTTCCCTCAGTAAGAGCATTGAAGATGGGTCGTGGCTGGGTCTTCCAGCATGACAAGGACCTAAACACACAGCCAGGGCAACGAAAGAGTGGCTCCGTAAGAAGCATCTCAATGTCCTGGAGTGGCCTAGCCAGTCTCCAGACCTGAACCCAATAGAAAATATTTGGAGGGAGCTGAAAGTCCGCATTTCCCAACAACAGCCCCGAAACCTGAAGGATCTGGGGAAGGTCTGTATGGAGGAGTGGGCCAAAATCCCTGCTGCAGTGTGTGTGCAAACCTGGTCAAGAACTACAGGAAACGTATGATCTCTGTAATTGCAAACAAAGGTTTCTGTACCAAATATTAAGTTCTAATTTTCTCATGTGTCAAATTCTTATGTCATGCAATAAAATGCTAATTAATGACTTAAAAATCATACAATGTGATTTTCTGGATTTTTTTTCTCACAGTTGAAGTGTACCTATGTTAAAAATGACAGACCTCTACATTCTTTGTAAGTAGGAAACACTGCCGATTTTGCAGGCTATCAAATACTTGTTCTCCCCAATGTATCTATTTGTAATTATGACAATTACAACAATACTGATTGGAACACTTTTATTTTCACTTAATATAACACATAAATAGAATCTATTTAGTCTCAAAATAAATAATGAAACATATACAATTTGGTTTAAATAATGCAAAACCACAGAAAATAAAAGTGCAATAAGTGAAAAGTAAAAAAGCTAACGTTTAGGTTCCTTGCTCAGAACATATGAAAGCTGGTGGTTCAATATTCCCAGTTCTTCAATATTCCCAGTTAAGAAGTTTTAGGTTGTAGTTATAGGAATTATGATGCTTTCACTCTTTCTCTCTATACCATTTGTATGTCATATACCTTTGACTATTGGATGTTCTAATAGGCACTTTAGTATTGCCAGTCTAATCTCAGGAGTTGATAGGCTTGAAGTCATAAACAACGCTGTGGTTCAAGTATTGCTAACAGCTGCTGGCAAACACGGTAAAGTTTGAATGAACGCTTACGAGCCTGCTGCCGCCTACCACCGCTCAGTCAGACTGCTCTATCAAATATCAAATCATAGACTTATATTAGAATTAATAAACACAGAAATACAAGCATTTGGTCATTATATGGTCAAATCCGGAAACTCTAATTTCGAAAACAGGGAACTGTTCCGTATTTTACTGAATGGGTGGGTGGCAACCATAAGTCTAAATATTGCTGTTACATTGCACAACCTTCAATGTTATGTCATAATTATGTAAAATTCTGGCAAATTAGTTCGTAACGAGCCAGGCGGCCCAAAATGTTGCATATACCCTGACTCTGCGTGCAATAAACCCAAGAGAAGTGACCCAATTCTCCTAGTTAATATTGCCTGCTAACATTAATTTATTTGAACTAAATATGCATGTTTAAAAATATATACTTCTGTGTATTGATTTTAAGAAAGGCATTGATGCTTATGTACATTCATGCAACGATTGTGCTTTTGTTAAATCATCACCCGTTTGGCGAAGTAGTGATTCGATGATATATTAACAGGCGCCACATTGATTATATGCAACGCAGGACACGCTAGTTAACCTAGTAATATCATCAACCATCTGTAGTTAACTAGTGATTATGTTAAGATTGATTGTTTTTTATAAGATAAGTTTAATGCTATCTAGCAACTTACCTTGGCTCCTTGCTGCACTCGCGTAACAGGTGATCAGTCTGCCACACAGTTTCCTCGTGGAGTGCAATGTAATCGGCCATAATCGGTGTCCAAAAATGCAGATTACCGATTTGTTATGAAAACTTGAAATCGGCCCTAATGAATCGGCCACGCCGACTAATCGGTCGTCCTCTAGTTTCCAGTGACCAAGGCTGGTTGTGTGAGTGTGTCCCGTGTGTGTGTCTAACACCTGGTCCGTGCGCGCGTATGATTCATCTCCCTTACTACGCCGATCTAATAGGTCTATATGATGGGATGAGAATACACAGAGGACCGCTGCCTTTCTTTGTTTGATATGGTCATTATTATCTGTGGGACGACTGCTACAGGACACAGGACACTGCTCATCTTCAGCCTATGGGCATTGTAGTGTTCAATGAAGCTGATTTGAATGAGCGATTTGAGTGAAGACGCCATCTCTTCTCTGCTCGAAAAGAGATGGGCAGTGTTGATGGGTCTTTTGATGGCTTTCATAGCCGTGTGCTCAAGGTCATGAAGACTTGGCCATTCAGCAAACAAAGACCAACCCAAAGACTAGGCTCCTGTGTGTTAATTAGCCCATGACTACACCTTAAGTGTGCTGTAAGATAAGTGAACGTATGTCTGAGTGAAGACAGAGAGCACTCAGGAGTTTTACTGCTTTTGATGCGTTTCAAAGCGATATACTCAAGGACGTGTTTCAGTCCATAAACCCCGTCTGAACATAAAGAGCTCCCAAATACTTTTATTTTCCTTCTAAGACACGACTAGATCTTTGTAAAGTGTATTAGTGTGATTCTATGTGAGTTCAACATCTATTGAGAGCTGAAGGGACCAGATGATGTTATTCATGGTCAGCTGATAGAAACCTGTTCTTCATGTATTCACTCTGGCTGGACAAGGGAAGTTTTTAATATAGGAACATCTTTATTTGGACTTATTAACACCAACACAGGTCTGGATCTGGCCTTTATTGGAGAGTTTGAGGGAAGCTGAACACGCTGCCAGAAACACACTCTTTCTCTCTCTCTCTCTCTCTCTCTCTCTCTCGCTCTCTCTCTCTCTCTCTCTCTCTCTCTTCACCTCCCTCCCCCTGCTACCGGGCCGGTTCTCTCTCTCTCCCTCCCCCTGCTACCGGGCCGGTTCTCCTTCTCTCTCCACCTCACTCCCCCTGCTACCGGGACGGCTCTCCCTCTCCTTCTGCTAACGGACCGGTAGGGTGTTGTGCATGAGCGATCAGAGAATGGGGGTTAATGTGAGTGTGTTTGTTTAAGCATGCTGTGCCCACTAGGTATGGCATAACACCAGCCAAGGCTTATTGCCCACTGGAGCATGCTGGGTAATGTAGTCTGGAAGAGAGAGTTCTGCTGTTCACTCCAAATGTACAGTGAGAGAAGATGGAGAGCCAGAGAGAGGGTGAGAGGCAGGGGGGAGTGAAAGGGAGACAGAGGGAGGACGAGAGGCAGGGGGAGTGAAAGGGAGACAGAGGGAGGACGAGAGGCAGGGGGAGTGAAAGGGAGGACGAGAGGCAGGGGGAGTGAAAGGGAGACAGAGGCAGGGGGAGTGAAAGGGAGACAGAGGGAGGGGGAGAGGCAGGGGGGAGTGAAAGGGAGACAGAGGGAGGGGGAGTGAAAGGGAGACAGAGGGAGGGCGAGAGGCAGGGGGAGTGAAAGGGAGACAGAGGGAGGACGAGAGGCAGGGGGAGTGAAAGGGAGGACGAGAGGCAGGGGGAGTGAAAGGGAGACAGAGGCAGGGGGAGTGAAAGGGAGACAGAGGGAGGGGGAGAGGCAGGGGGGAGTGAAAGGGAGACAGAGGGAGGGGGAGTGAAAGGGAGACAGAGGGAGGACGAGAGGCAGGGGGAGTGAAAGGGAGACAGAGGGAGGACGAGAGGCAGGGGGAGTGAAAGGGAGGACGAGAGGCAGGGGGAGTGAAAGGGAGACAGAGGCAGGGGGAGTGAAAGGGAGACAGAGGGAGGGGGAGAGGCAGGGGGGAGTGAAAGGGAGACAGAGGGAGGGGGAGTGAAAGGGAGACAGAGGGAGGACGAGAGGCAGGGGGAGTGAAAGGGAGACAGAGGGAGGACGAGAGGCAGGGGGAGTGAAAGGGAGGACGAGAGGCAGGGGGAGTGAAAGGGAGACAGAGGCAGGGGGAGTGAAAGGGAGACAGAGGGAGGGGGAGAGGCAGGGGGGAGTGAAAGGGAGACAGAGGGAGGGGGAGTGAAAGGGAGACAGAGGGAGGGCGAGAGGCAGGGGGAGTGAAAGGGAGTGAGGGGGAGAGGCAGGGGGAGTGAAAGGGAGACAGATGGAGGGGGACTAAAACAGAGAGGGTGGAGAGATAAAGAGGCAGTTTATGGATACAATTTGTATTTATTTTATTTCACCTTTATTTAACCATTTAGGCTAGTTGAGAACAAGTTCTCATTTACAACTGCGACCTGGCCAAGATCAAGCAAAGCAGTGCGACACGAACAACAACACAGAGTTACACATGGAATAAACAAACATACAGCCAATAATACAATAGAAGAAATGTAAAAAAGTCTACATACTGTGTGTGCAAATGAGGTAGGATAAGGGAGGTAAGGCAATAAATTGGCCATAGTGGTGAAATAATTACAATATAGCAATTAAACACTGGAGTGATATATGTGCAGAAGATGAGTGTGCAAGTAGAAATACTGGGGTGCAAAGGAGCTAAATAAATAAAATAAATAACGGTATAGGGATGAGGTAGTTGGATGGGCTATTTACAGATGGGCTATGTACAGGTGCAGTGATCTGTGAGCTGCTCTGACAGCTGGTGTTTAAAGTTAGTGAGGGAGATCTACGACTCCAGCTTCAGTGATTTATGCAGTTCGTTCCAGTCATTGGCAGCAGAGAACTGTAAGGAAAGGTGGCCAAAGGAGTAATTGGCTTTGGGGGTGACCAGTGAAATATACCTGCTGGAGCGTGTGCTGCGGGTGGGTACTGCTATGGTGACCAGTGAGCTGAGATAAGACAGGGCTTTAACTAGCAGAGACTTATTGATGACCTGGAGCCAGTGGGTTTCGCGACGAATATGAAGCGAGGGCCAGCCAACAGGTCGCAGTGGTGGGTAGTATATGGGGCTTTGGTGACAAAACGGATGACACTGTGATAGACTTCATCCAATTTGCTGAGCAGAGTGTTGGAGGCTATTTTGTAAATGACATCGCCGAAGTCAAGGATCGGTAGGACAGTCAGTTTTACAAGGGTATGTTTGGCAGCATGAGTGAAGGATGCTTTGTTTGCGAAATAGGAAGCTGATTCTAGATTTAATTTTGGATTGGAAATGTTTAATATGAGTCTGGAAGGATAGTTTACAGTCTAACCAGACACCTAGGTATTTGTAGTTGTCCACATATTCTAAGTCAGAACCGTCCAGAGTAGCTGGACGGGCGGGCAGGTGTGGGAAGCGATCGGTTGAAGAGCATGCCTTTAGTTTTACTTGCATTTAAGAGCAGGTGGAGGCCACGGAAGGAGAGTTGTATGGCATTGAAGCTCGTCTGGAGGGTTGTTAACACAGTGTCCAAAGAAGGGCCAGAAGTATACAGAATGGTGTCGTCGGGGTAGAGGTGGATCAGAGAATCACCAGCAGCAAGAGCGACATCACTGATGTATTCAGAGAAAAGAGTCGGCCCAAGAATTTAACCCTGTGGCACCCCCATAGAGACTGCCAGAAGTCCGGACAACAGGCCCTCCGATATGACACACTTAACTCTGTCTGAGAAGTAGTTGGTGAACCAGGTGAGGCAGTTATTTGAGAAAACAAGGCTGTTGAGTCTGCCAATAAGAACATGGTGATTGACAGAGTCGAAAGCCTTGGCCAGGTTTATGAATACAGCTGCACAGTACTGTCTCTTATCGGTTATGATATCGTTTAGGACCTTGAGCATGGCTGAGGTGTACCCATGACCAGCTCAGAGAAGGTACGGTGGGATTCGAAATGGTCTGTTTGTTAACTTGGTTTTGAAGACTTTAGAAAGGCAGGGTATGATAGAAATAGGTCTGCAGCAATTTGGGTCCCCCTTTGAAGAGGGGGATGACCATGGCAGCTTTCCAATCTTTTGGGATCTCAGACGATACGAAAGAGAGGTTGAACAGGCTAGTATAGGGGCTGCAACAATTTTAGCGCATAATTTTAGAAAGAGATTGTCTAGCCCAGCTGATTTGTAGGGGTCCAGACTTTTGTAGGCTACCTGGATTTGGGTGAAGGAGAAATTGGGGAGGCTTGGGCAAGTTGCTGTGGGTGGTGCAGGGCTGTTGACCAGGGTAGGGGTAGCCAGCTGGAAAGCATGGCCAGCTGTAGAAAAATGCTTTGAAATTCTCAATTATGGTGTATTTATCGGTGGGGACAGTGTTTCCGAGCCTCAGTGCAGTGGGCAGCTGGGAGGAGGTGCTCTCATCGACTGTATGGTGGAGATCTGCAACGTAGATTGACATTCCTCACAATATCCATCGAGTCTGTGTTGTTGCTTTGTTACGCCTGTGGATCTTCTACAAATGGCATGAATACGGTTTGGATGGAATACACAATATGTTCTGAAAGCACAGCCCCCCTCTTACAAGTACTGGAGATGTGGGTTTAAGTACATGTATTGTTTGAGTTGGTATTTCTCTATTAGTGGTTGGCCAAGGCCAGTAAACAAGAAAACCTTGTATTTGTCTCTGTTGCAAAATTGATTTGTCCATTACCAGTGGGTTTTTTTTTTAAGTAATGTTTTGGATGTTCATATTTACTTGGCACAAAAACATGTGCTTTCTAGAACCTTAAAGGGTTTTTCGGTTGTCCTCATAGGAGAACCCTTTGAAGAACCCTTTTTGTTTCTTCAAAGCGGGTTCTACAGAGGGTTCTACATGGAACCCAAAAAGGTTCTACCTGGAACTAAAAAGTGTTCTCCTAGGGGGACAGCCAAATAACTATTTTGGAACCCTTTTTTTCTAAGCGTGTACAGTGCCTTGCCAAAGTATTCAATAGTTCACATTTCTTCACATTTAATTTTTTACAAAGTGGGATTAAAATGGATTTAATTTACATTTTCTGTCAACAGTCTACCCAAAATACTCCAATGTCAAAGTGGAATAACATTTTTAACATTTTGTAAAACAAAATCATATAAATGAAATAACTAAAATATAGTGGTTGCATAAGTATTCAGCTTCTTGAATCCTTTAGAAACACCTGTGAGTCTTCTTGGGCGAGACTCCAAGAGCTTTCCACTCCTGGATTGTGCAATATTAGCCCATTATTACTTTCAGAATTCTTCAAGCTCTGTCAAGATGTAGGGGATCACGGCTGGGCAGCAATTTTCAAGTGTATTCCTTTTCCGTGTTCATTTTTATTTTAAACTTTTAGTGCCTTGTTGAAATACAAAATGGTTGTTTTAAATATTTTTATTCTGTATATTTGTATTCTTCTTGTCATTTAAATAATTATTATGGAGTCATTACAATGTTGTTGATCCATCCTCACTCTTTGTCCATCACAGCCTTTGAACTCTGTAACTGTTTTAAAATCACCAATGACCTCATGGTAACATCCCTGAGCAGGTTCCTTCCTGTCCTGCAGCTCAGTTCAGAAGGACGACTGTATCCCTGAGCAGGTTCCTTCCTGTCCTGCAGCTCAGTTCAGAAGGACGACTGTATCCCTGAGCAGGTTCCTTCCTGTCCTGCAGCTCAGTTCAGAAGGACGACTGTATCTTTGATGTGTCTGGGTGGGTTAATACATCATCCACAGCATCATTATTAACTTGGTCAGGCTTAAAGAGATATTCAATGACTGATTTGTTATTGTTACCCATCTACCAATCACTGGCCTTCTTCATGAGGCTTTCTCAAAGCTTTGTGGTCTTTGTCGTTGAATCTGTGTTTGAAATTCAATAGTTGACTCCGGGACCTTACAGATGTTGTATGTACCGGGGGACAGAGGAGGGGTTAGTCGTAAGAAAATCACTCCATATAGTTTATGTCATTTGTT